>NW_026621970.1:0-29912 GCF_003711565.1 Takifugu flavidus | reverse complement strand
CAGATCGTCCTGCTCCATCAGCGTCAAATATTTCCCCTTTGACTGGCAGGACTGCACGCTCAAATTCACGTATGCACGGGCAGGATTTTTCATTGTTGTTTGAAACGCAGACAAACTCTGACATGATGTTTTAAACTGAGCTGAGTCAAGATTTTATAGAATCTAACACATATGAGAGGAGAAAAAGGTGCAAAAATAAAATGCATGGTGCAGCTAAACTCTCCCAGTAGGAAAAGAGGCTTTTTAAATTCTGAACTGCATTTCCCATGTTGCCTTGCAGCTCTCTAACGTACAATGCCAAAGAGATCAGGTTGCTCCTGAAGGAAGACATAGTCATTGAAACCAAGTGGACGGTTGAATGGATCATGATTGATCCTGCAAGCTTTACAGGTAACCAAGTAAAGATTCATTTCCATTTATTTTTATTTTTTACTGCATACAGTCCTGGAGCTTGTGGGTGACTTTCAGTGTACTGGATGCTGTTGATACATGCAGAGAAGTTGTTTTCTCCAGAGCCTGAGCCTTCAGACTGGCTGCAGCTCCAACCAGACTGACAGTCATAACTTCATCACTTGTGTCTGAACTCTGGCTTTGACCAACAGAGAATGGTGAGTGGGAGATCATCCACCGACCCGCCAAGAGAAACACCTACAAACACATTCCCATGGAGAGCAACAAGCATCAGGACATCACCTTCTACCTGGTCATCAGACGCAAACCTCTCTTCTACGTGGTCAACATCATCATCCCCTGCGTGCTCATCTCCTTCCTGGCCTCGCTGGTCTACTACCTGCCCGCAGACAGTCAGTGCAGAGTCACAGAACGTACTGAAGCCAGCGTCAGGCAGATTAACAGTCTGGGACCTTTTCAGAATCACAACTACATGAACTGAGTTAACCTTCAACAGCACCCAAGAATCAGACATTATAGCTGAATATCACGTCAGCACGGGACAACACAGCTAATAAAGCAGCAAACATCGGTAGTGGGCGGAGCTGAGGGGCCGCCATTAATCGAGAAACATTAATTAGCTCCCCAACAGATTTTTGAATATATTTTAAAAAGGATAATAAAAATGTGTGTGTGTGTGTGTGTAGGTGGTGAGAAGATGACACTGTCCATCTCGGTGCTGCTCGCTCAGTCTGTCTTCCTACTCTTGATCTCTCAAAGGCTCCAGAAACATCCACGTCCGTTCCTCTTATTGTGAAGTAGGTAAACGCACCATTTACTCCACTTTAACTCTGAATCAGATATATTCTGCTTCTCCAAACTATGTATACATTAGGGCTGCAGAACCAGGTGACAACCGGCTGAGATTTAAAAAATGGGAAACATCTGAGTGTGTTTGTGTGTTGAAGATATTTGATGTTCATCATGGTGGTGGTGACGGTGGTGGTGCTGAACTGTGTGGTCGACCTCAACCTCCACTTCAGGACGCCGAGCACGCACGTCATGTCTGAGTGGACCAAACAGGTAAGACACACACATCCTGTTGTCCCTTTGTTGAACAGATGAACATCAGGATATATGAACATATGACTGAATAACATGAAAGAGGATATATGAACATGTGACTTAATAACATGAAAGAGGATATATGAACATGTGACTAAAACGTATGAAGAGGATATATGAACATGTGACTAATACATATAAAGAGGATATATGAACATATGACTTAATAACATATGAAGAGGATATATGAACATGTGACTTAATAACGTATGAAAGAGGATATATGAACATGTGACTTAATAACATATGAAGAGGATATATGAACATGTGACTTAATAACATATGAAGAGGATATATGAACATGTGACTTAATAACATATGAAAGAGGATATATGAACCTATGACTTAATAACGTATGAAAGAGGATATATGAACATGTGACTTAATAACATATGAAAGAGGATATATGAACATGACTTAATACGTATGAAAGAGGATATATGAACATGTGACTTAATAACATATGAAAGAGATATATGAACATGTGACTTAATAACATTGAAAGAGGATATATGAACCTATGACTTTATACATGAAAGAGGATATATGAACATATGACTTAATAACATATGCAAGAGGATATATGAACATATGACTTAATAACGTATGAAAGAGGATATATGAACATGTGACTTAATAACGTATGAAAGAGGATATATGAACATGTGATTTTCCCACTATAACACACAGACATACACACATCAGTATCAGTGTTCCAAATCCTGTTTTCTTTTTCTGCCAGCTCTTCCTCCAGCGATTACCCCTCATCTTGCGCATGTCCCGCCCTGCTGAGGCAGAGCCGTACTGGGATGGAGCGTTACCGCGGCGATCCAGCTCAGTGGGCTCCATTGCCTCGGCTGAGGAGTACGACAGTGTGAAGTCCCGCAGTGAGCTGATGTTTGAGAAACAGTCTGGGAGACACGGACTGGTGACCCGAGTCACACACGCTGCCAGGACGTTTCCAGAAACATTTAAACACATGAGATATAGAAGCATCAGTAGCTTCATTTGAGTTCTGAGCTTTGGTGTCTGTGTGGAGCTGTGAAACCACAAGAAGAGGGAGGAGCCATCAGCTGTACGCAGAGATCAAGCCGGCTGTGGATGGAGCCACTACATCATTAAACACATGCGCAACAAGAACGACTACAATGAGCTCAGAGGGTTCAAACAGAGTCCTCAACCCAAAGTCTGATTTAAAAAGATCAAAAGTGGCGTAAATGTCTGGTCCTGACAGGAGAAGGATAACTGGAGCGGCATCGCTCGTACAGTAGACCGACTCTGCCTCTTCCTGGTTACCCCGGTGATGACCTTTGGCACCCTAATCATCTTTCTGACGGGAATCTGTAACCAACCTCCTCATCTGCCCTACAAAGGAGCCCCGCATGACTCCAGAGAGGAGAACCCACGCCTGCTGTGATGCACACACACAGCCAGGGCTTTTTCCATCGCCATCGTTTCTCTGGGGGAAATGTTGCATTTCTTTATCTTAATAACAGCAAATCTTTAGTTTGTTCTGTAGGAGCTCCATATGTTTAGTGTCAAAGACTTCTTAGATTGTGTTCATTGCTGGCACATAAAGAAAAATGCTTTGATTTTACTAAAGTGACACAAACCCATCTCAGCACTGTTTTTTATATCCTCTATATTATTGTGTGTCATCTGTGTAACTGTTGTGCTTTATTTCTGCTGGCTTCTTTAATGGGATGTAACCAGCCTGACATAATACCAGTTGAGTACTTTATTTGATGTTGCCAAAGGTTTAAAAACAGCCTGACAGAATAAGAAATTGTGAAAATTTAGAGGATGAATTATACCTGGTGGTATCTGATCTTGAATGGCAAATTTTAGAGTATTTTATAGGGAAGTGAAATAATGTTTGGACCTCTTATCAGGCAAAGAGAAAGGTGTTACGAACTGCTCTAAAAACACCACCTCAGGGGGACTATATCCAAATCTCTCCGTTTACTGATGGGACGTTGAAACGTCAATACGCGGATTCATACATTTAGAACTGGACGTTGCACCAGAACTGGAAGCGCGGACTGATACATTTTTAACAGCGGTCCTGCTTCAGCCCTCCGGGGCTTAATAACAAAATACAAAAATACGAAAATTTTAATTTTGGAAACATTGTTGTCGGTTGTTCGACTTGCCGGCTTTTGCAAAATTGCTAAATACGCGCTAGCATGCATGTTTGAAGCTATGGTAGCGGTATGTTTTACCATGCCCGCGCCCTATAATCCGGAGCGCCTGATGTATGTGTTAAATACAGAAATAGCACCGTAACTGAGGCTGCACCTTTTAATACGGTGCGCCCTTTGGTCGCGAACATACGGTATATAGAACATAGGGCACGTTTGTGCGTGATATCACTCCGCGTCTGCGCAACAACCACAACCTCCTATCTTTAGTATTGCTGCGCCAACTGGTGGTCTTTTGGGTTGAGGATAACGGTGATCTATATGTACCTATATGTAGCTATAGCGTCATTGGCCTCCACTCCAGCCACTCCTGGTAGTTCCTCAAAAACACTGAGTTTCTAGTGGATGCACAATCTGTGGAAGCCAACATAGAAACTTCTGAAGAGCCAAAGTTCTTGCAACAAAAATATAGTCCCCAATTAGCTTGTTTTGTTATCACACGACCCCGTCCCCATTATCTTAAGAGAATATAAAAGAATGAGTGGAGACAGAAGAGAGAATGAGACGTTTTTGGCGCGTGTCGCTCTTGATTTTGTGTTTATTTTTGCAGTAAACTTAAAGGAGGCCTTTTCACTTTATGTTTGATTAAATTTAAGCTGATATTCCATTCTTGACATCTTTAAATTTACAGTATTCATGGGAGATTTATTTGGTCATTTTGCTTCTTTTTATTTCCTATTTCCCACATTTCTTATTTGTTTTTATTAGATTGCAATAAATCCTATAACATTGAACAGACTGACTAAAGTCAAATGACCTGCGGTTCCCACCGATAGCCGTCATTCTGATGGGTTTTTGCTGGCTGCAGCTGAAATATTCCAATGCTCCATGTCACAGAGACAGTAAATACTAAACCCTAAAGATTCTGAAGGCATGATGTAAAATAGTAACGTATAATACAGACATTTGAAGAGACAATTAAGAGAATGTTTCCATGCTTATAAGAGTGGCCGAGGAGCCATTTAGAACTTTATAAAGATGCATTGTGTGATACCAGGAACTAATTTAACTTCAAGGCGAAGCTGCTTCTGCTTTGTCGACCATCGACTGACCTCCTGAAAGTCCACCAGCGCTTTTTAAAAACTGAATTTTTCATCTATGGAGGGAGTAGACGGCAGATGTTTCCACAGATGCTCTTCACCAGTGGTCAGTGAGTGATGCAGCAGATGAGCGGGAGTTGACTGGCTTCTACCAGCTAGTCTCAATGTCTCCAGCCCATAGTGTGGATTATCTACGAGATCAAACAGCAGCTTCACTCCTGAACCTTCAGCTGGTTCTGACTCAGGTCCAGTTCTCTGAGATGGGAGGGATTGGACCTCAGCGCCGAGGCCAGAGAGTCACAGCTGATCTCTGATAAACTGCAGCCACTTAATCTAAATAAAGAAGGGAAACTTTTATAAGGTTATAAGTGAAACCAGTATTCATCTGAAAGGTTAATCAAAGGCATGATCTGGAAATATTTAATTGAGTTCCAGGTGAAAAAATGATAGTAATATGTAATTACCATAATTCCAACCTCTCAGGTTTGCACTGTTCCAGAGGAGAATATATATTGTTCTGGCCCTCACTCTTCCCAGGTTCTCCCACCTCTTTCCCTCCCATCTCATCATGGAGATCCATCTCACCTGTGGCTCATCTTTAAAGGCACAACCTGTCTTAGATGACTTCCTGTCTCCCTCACCATCTCCCTCCTCGTTGGCTGGTGTCTACCAGGCACCCTCACGTAGTTTTGTCTAATTTTGGTTACCATCTGTCGGCTTTTTCATTGTCCTTAAATCAGTTTATCATGAATAAGTGGTCCCCGTGTGGCCTCCCTCCTGAAGGAACTGGGCACACAACACACACACTCAGAAAGTGTGAGGACCCTCGGATGGAATAATGGACATTTTTGAGAATGGTGTTTACCTCAGAGTTTCCAGTCGGCAGTTTGGAGAGTGGAGAAAACCACAGAGCCGCATCACTCCTGGATCCTGCAGATGGTTCCCACTCAGGTCCAGTTCTCTGAGATGGGAGGGATTGGACCTCAGCGCCGAGGCCAGAGAGCCACAGCTGATCTCTGATAACCAGCAGTAGTCTAATCTGAAAAATGCAGGATAAGGTTATACGGTGCAGGTCTGCATGTTATCTGCGTCAGTACTAAGCCTACGTTAGTTCTTAGTTGGGTCAGACCTGAATTCACGATATTCCAAGGAATTTTTTTAATGTGGTGCATCACAGCAGTGTTGAGAACAGCCTCACTTCACCATCTTAGCAGCTGGTATATAGGTAGAAAAATGAAGACTGACCTGAGCCTCTCCAGTTTACAGTTTGGACTCTCCAGTCCAGAACAGAGCCGCTTCACTCCTGAATCCTGCAACGTGTTGAGGCTCAGGTCCAGAACCCTCAGATGGGAGTGGTTGGACTTCAGAGCTGAGGCCACAGAATCACAGCTGGTCTCTGATAAACTGCAGCCACTTAGGCTAAAATAACAATTATTTTGAGAGAAGACAAATAAAAATCAACATGTACCAGAGCAAAACACAGCTTACAAGCAACAAACCTCTGGTCCTGCACCGGCTTATCTGCCCTATGTTCCTATTTTGGGTTCTTTCAGGGCGGTTGGACAAGATCTACACCGTATGTAAAGTGTGTGTAGGTCAAAATACCTTCCAAGTTTGTGAGACCACATTTCTCAATAGCACTCAACTCTTGTCAGGAGTTGGGACAAAGCGACCCACTCCTGATAGCTTGTGGGTGATGCTGCAGCGACCCTGCAATCCCTACACTCTCTGGTGAAACCAAATCAAAGGTTTTAGACACTGCTGGATGCTGGAAGGGTGGCTATAGTCTGGACGCATCGTTCCCCTGACTGCACATTTCTCCAACAATGATTGGCAGCTGTCACTTGTTCTCCAGATGAGAGAAGGAAAGAGAGCCACCCCACAGTGTGTTTGATTGCCCCACTGCAAGCTCAGTGCTGCCAGAAAACATTGCAGGAGCATCAATCCCCTCAGGGCATCAACAAAGACCTCAGGAAAAGGTGCAGCTGCCACCTACTAGAGACAAGCACACTGAGCTGAGATTCAAAGCCCTCTCCTCCCAAGAGAAGAGCTTGTTTGTTGGAGGCTCTTCTGGGCGATACCTGGTGCCACAGCTCCAGCTCAGCCCGTCTCTGGAGCTGAGGTGGAGCTTAGCAAGTTTCATGGTTCTCCACCACTTCCTCTCGCTGAGGACCTTCTCAGCTGGTGGTTTCTGCTCCACCTTCCAAGTGGAGCAGGTGATACTTCTGCATTCCTGCCACCAGTGTCTCTGCAGAAAGAGTCTTCTCTACTGTTTTATATTAGATTGTATAAAATGAGGATTTTTGGTTGGTGTCTTAGATGTTGTTGACTAAGAGCAGGTTTTTCTTTAATAACATAGAAAGATTCGATGAGAAGAACAAATGTATTATTTTATGAGCTACTTCCACTACTATTATATACACATACTTCCATATTGTCTTAGATTGCAAGCTGCATTTATTGCATCGTTCATAGAAAGTCATATTTGTGAGGAGAAAAACTCCAATAAGGTCATTTTCTTTAATGACCATTACAACACAGAAGGAGGCGATGAACAAACAGATTTATCTAAAAATGTGTGAAAACTTATGGATGGAAACCTTTTTAAAATGGTTGCATTGTGTAGAATCGGTGTAGAATCAACTTGTTGACTTCTGATTTGGACTCCAATGGAAGTGAGGTGCAACAATTGTGGATGCTGAAAGCTTCAGATCTTCATGAAGGTTTCTGTGGTTGGACTGACCTGCTGCCCCTTTAAGAGGGAGGCAGGTTTGGGCTTCTGGCTGGAATGAAGCCACCTAAGATGAGAATGACTGCAGGCTTTCGGTACCAAGGTTTAACAGGGTGCTCACTTCACACTTGGGCTTTTCTCTTTTTTGGGATGGCTTTTCTCAGTAGAGAAGGGGCATGGCACACTGCAGCAGCTTTCTTTTTGGGTTTCTAGTTTTCCTTCTGATCTTTAAAAGACAGGAAGAACCATTTTTGATTGGTCTGAATGTTTGGGCGGTTTTGTGGCCAGCCTAAAATAAAACAAGACAAATCTACAACTGATACTTCCTTTCTAGTCATTGATGACCATCCTCACATGGGACAGATTTCTACAACCAATTTAATACTGCAAATCTGTCCTGTGTGGTCTTTTTTCTGAGAACTGTAACACTACGTTTATAACAAAGATCAAACATGTAAACAGTTATTGTCTAACTAGTTACACCTGGGAAAGTACTGGATCATCTCTGACTGACCTGAGAGTCTCCAGCTCACAGAGAGGATCCTGGAGAAAACCACAGAGCTGCTTCACTGCTGGATCCTTCAGCTGGTTCCTACTCAGCTCCAGAACCCTCAGATGGGAGGGATTGGACCTCAGCGCCGAGACCAGAGAGTCACAGCTGATCTCTGATAACCTGCAGTCACTCAGCCTGGAAAAGGAATAAATGGGGCAAATAAAAACACATTTCTAAATCTGAAAATGAAGAGAAAAGCAGAAATGTAAAGAAATTTAGAAAAGACCAACAGAGGCCTCCTGACCTGAGTGTCTCCAGTCTGCAGTTTGGATGCATCATTGCAGAAGACAGTAACTTTACTGCATCTGTCAGGTTATGGTTGTTAATTAAGCTCAGCTCCCGTAGATGAGAAGGGTTTGACGTCATTGCTGAGGCCACAACTTCCCAATGACTCTTTGAAAGAAAACTACCAGACAGTCTGTTGTGTATGAAACAAAAATAGTGAGTCAAACTTTGGGATTTCTAATCAACTTATCTGAGAATCTACCTCAACACAAATGTAGCTCATTTCCTGGAAAGATAAATTCAACACCGTAGAGCAACAGTTTGAACGACCATCAGATCTGAAATGCAACTGAATTATTCTCAACATTTGTCTTATTTTAGAACAGCTCATAATTGCTCAATATTTAAAATGATTATAGCAAATGGTTTAAAGAAACGTGCATCTTTTTATCTGTCTATCGGCTCTTGGATATTTTGCATTTCATCCAATTTGTACGATGGTGCGTCAAGTCTTAATTCAGCGATCCGATCGATGACATCAGAGTCTCTGGTTGCATCGATTGCCCTCAGCTTCTGTTATATCTGCCTGTTTCCCTTCAAATCATTTTCACTGCACCTTTTGTTGCTAGTGATGAAGTTGCCACCTAACGGGTGTGGAAAGGCTCAAACAACTTTGTGGGTCACATAAAGGCTCCAAACGGAACCGCCACAAAGACCTAAAACACCCATTTAAACCAACGAGGCCGGCTGTTTTTACGTTGAACTAATGAAGCAAAATAGTCACGTGTCATTAGTTAAAATGTGTTTTTCTGTTGATTGAATACGATGTATACAAACAAACAAAAGTTATTTAATGACATGACAGTAATTTCATGATAGTCAGTTAACTTGTGGCTCCTATTATTCCTGCCTTATGTTGGTTTGTCTGGATTGACCTTTGAACTTATATCCAGCCAGTGTTGAACATTTCTGGATGAATTGTTGTTGTTTTTAATTTATGGACGCTACAATGGAGATAAAGAATTGAAGGAATGACCACTGGAGGGGGTATTGCTACCTGACATGATCCACTCGCTTCATTTAAACGCCGATGTCCGGCCCCAGAAGTCTTTACTTACTCGACCTTCCTGCAGTTCCTCACAGCTGGAATCAGGCGACGTTGTCCCTCCACTGAGGTGTTGTACTGCTGCAGGTTCAGCTCATCCAGAACCTCCTCTGACATCTGCAGCAGGTAGGCCAGAGCTGAACAGTGGATCTCTGACAGTCTCCTCTCTGATTTCTCCTGACTTCAGGAACTCTTGGATCTCCTGATGGACTGACTGATCCTTCATCTCCATCAGACAGTGGAAGATGTTGATGCTTCTGTCTGGGGAGACTTCATCACTGTTCACCTTCTTCAGGTTGTTGAGGACCTTCTGGATGGTTTTTGGGTGGATGTTCCTCTGATCCAACAGTCCACCCAAGATCCTCTGATTGGACTCCAGAGAGAGACCATGAAGGAAGCGAACAAACAAGTCCAGGTGGCCATTTTCACTTTTGAGAGATTTCATTAGTGCTCTCCTGAGGAAGCCATCAAGAGATGTGATTGGTTCAGAAATTCTAGGAACTGATTTATAACCGCTGTGTCTTTCCTGGTGTAACGGTGGAACATGTAGACGGCAGCCAGAAACTCTGAACGCTCAGATGAACAAAGAAGTAGACTGATTTCTGGAAGATCACACTCTCTCTCTTGAAGATCTCTGTACAAACTCCTGAGTACACCGACACCTCGGAGACGTCCAGTCCACATCGCTCCAGGTCTTCAGAGTAGAACATGATGTTTCCTTTCTCCAGATGTTCAAACGCCAGCCGACCCAACTTCAGAAGGAGTTCTTTATCAGCCTCAGTCAGTTCCTCTGGTCTCTGCTTTCCTCCATACTTCTGCTTCTTCCTCTTTACCTGAACCCTCAGGAAGTGTGAGTAGAGGTCAGTCAGGGTTTTGGGCAGCTCTCCTCTCTGGTCTCTGGTCATCATGTCCTCCAGAACTATAGCAGTGATCCAGCAGAAAACTGGGATCAGACACATGATGTGGAGGCTCCTGGAGGCCTTGATGTGTGAGATGATTCTCTTGGACAGATCTTCATCACTGAACCTCCTCCTGAAGTACTCCTCCTTCTGGGAGTCAGTGAAGCCTCGTACTTCTGTGATCCTGTCAACACACGAGGGAGGAATCTGATGGCTGCTGCAGGTCTGGAGGTGATCCAGATGAGAGCTGAGGGAAGCAGGTTCCCCTGGATGAGGTTCACCAGGAGCACGCCAACGGACGATACTTGTGTGACATCAGAGATGACCTGATGCTTGTTGAAACCAGTGAAAATCTGCTTTCATCCAGGCCATCAAAGATGAACAGAAGTTTCCAGACAGTCTTCTGCTCTGATCTTCTGTAATGTTGGATGGAAAACATGAAGCAGTGAGAGAAGACTGTGCTGCTCATCTCTGATCAAGTTCAGCTCCCTGCATGAGAGCGGAAGCACCAGACTGATGTCTTGGTTCTCCAAACCTTCTGCCCAGTCCAGACTGAACTTCTGCACTGAGAAGGTTTTTCCAACGCCGGCGACACCGTTGGTCAGAACCACTCTGATGTGTCTCTGTTGCTCAGATAAGACTTTGAAGATGTCCTGGCACTTGATTGGAGTGTCCTGGATGTTCTTCTTGGAGGTTCTCTCAAGCTGTCTCACCTCATGTTGTGTGTCCACCTCCTCACTTTGTCCCTCAGTGATGTAGAGCTCAGTGTAGATCTTGTTCAGCAGGGTTCCACTTCCTGCTTCATGAGTTCCTTCAGTCACATGTTCACATCTTCTCTTCAGACTCATCTTATGACCTTCTATCACCTCCTGCAGATCACCTCCTGAACATAAGTAAACCAATGATTTCCATCTATAATAAATCATCAACACAACTACAAATTCATGACATCACAAATTAAATCTCATATTGAACAGTTTTACTTTGTTTGGGCTTCATTTCAGCATCTCCAGATCTGCTTCCAGATTGTGAACAAGAGGACTCTCCTGGTGGAGCTGACTGGTCCCAGTTTGATAGGATGTGCTCCCCCCTCTCACTATGAAACACATCTCTATTAGTCCTTTGATTTATAGGATGAAAGAACCTGATCAAGACTCAATATTGTTCCAGCATTTATGTCTGAATTCATCTTTCAGTTTAAACCTGATTCTTGTTTCTAATCAACAATATTCACATTAAGTCTGTAACTATATGACTGTCTGAGGTTTAAGTGTTAAACATCTCCAATAATAAACTCACAACCTGCTGCTGTTAATGTGACTAACAGCTGCCACACAAACACATCATCACGCTTTAGTTTTCTTACAATTTCCTCTGAACTTCTGAAGTTATTATGCATCTTTGGAGTGGTCACTCTTCAGGGACACACAGCTGGGCACTGTGGACTCTGCTCTGTCCTCGTCCATCCTGAGGAAACATCAGAAATAGTGATGAGACTGTGATGAAGGTAAATAATCTGTAGAGGTTGTAGTTAAATAATCCCAATTCACTGCATTTTTATCAAACAGGAACATTTCTAATCCATTCTGGATAACAACTGAATCAATAAATCAATGATGTCTCTGTATCATTTCACATTTTCAGAGTTTAAGCTGCTTTTTTTTAACTGTTCCCTGCAGTGAGAAAAGAACTGGCACCTTTTCCAGCCCCTCATCCTGCAGCACTGAATGTGCTCTAAAGTTCTTTCCAGAGCAAACGTCTCTGCACTTGCAGCAACATGTTGTAGTCATGGATCCGTGAGGAGAACCGGATACAGGAAACGCCCCCACTTTGATCCCAAAACCCAACTGGTGGCCAACGGTGGTCCGGCAACGACGGGGACGCTGGTCCATCGGGCCGACAACACTGGTTTTCCACAGGCCAACATGGTGAAAGGACTGTGCACCGTTTCATTTTAAAGAGCTGATGAATTTCATTTTTCACGATAGTAGAGGCTAATACCCACAAAATGATGTTTTGTATGGTTGTGAAATGTTCTAAGGCAGAGTTATGTGGTTCAGAAAACCTTACTTTAAAGGTGAGCCTTGAGGTCCAATACAGAAGTTTAAAGGGTGGTCTTTGGACCAGTCGCTCTTCATGGACACACAGCTGGGCACTGTGGACTCTGCTCTCTCTTCCTCTTCCATCACACATTCGCTCATTTTTAAATGTGAGTCTAAACGGTTAAGCAGGAACAGTCTGCTGACACAGAAAAGAAGATTAAAGAACATGATTCTCAGCATGAAGACAAGCAGAGGTCTGTCCAATGACGTATTGTCGGCTCATTCACATCAAAATCTATGATATGATGTCACCCTGTACATCATACAGGCCACATATATATTGGAAAAAAGTTTTGGGACATCTTAAAAGTTTACACCATGTTAAACATAAAATAGTTGTGGAAAAAATGTTTCTCCTGGGTGTTTCAGAAGGTGCGGTGGCATTAGACGGACGCACACAAATACAAATTAAATCATTTTTTATCTGGTTATGGTTTACAAGAAAACCTAAATTCTTTCAAGATGTCAGTTCTCAACATGAAATTCAACAAATAAGATGAGAATGCATTCAAAACTAAACAGAAATACGTCATCACATCATCAAAGTGGGTCAAATGCAGCATCATCTTCTGTCATCTCAGACAGGATTCCAAGAAGAGGATCTTCATTTTCAACAACGCACCTTGACATCTCATCATGGCTCGTCTGTCAGATTACAAGCAGCTTTTTTTGATCAGGCGCATCATGTTTCTCACCAACACATGATGGTGCTGGAAAAAACATTTGTAGCCTGACCTAGAGGTCAAAACTCTGCATGGCGTGCACAGCTACTAGTTGCAGCTGGTGGTTGTGGCGGAGGAGATCCCAAACATATCTAGCAAGCTTGTTTTGGAGCAGAGCTTGTCCACCACCTCTGACCCCACTCATCACAGAAGTCCCACCATATCCATGGCCAGGTGTGTTGGCAGCATTGGAGCCAGCCTCAGGAAAAAGGTGTGTCAATATCTCAGAAGTGATGATCAAGTTGCCACAACCCAACAGAAGTCAAGCAACCCAACATGCTGAATAGAATAGATGACACACAGCAAAGGGCAAAAAACACCCAATTCTGCTCAGACTAATCTTATCTGACCACATGTTCAGGACCAAAAATATGAAAACACCATGGCTTTAGGTCTCGTTTCGTTTTCTTGACTGCTTCATTCAAAACAGAACACATTTCATAAATCCATAATAACAAATTCATATTCCACAAAGAACCAGTTGTTAAAACAATAAAATGGAATGCCTTGATCTCTCCCTCTTTACATACTCTCCTTTTTAAATAAAGGATTGATTGCCCCCTGGTGGAGGGACAAAGAGAGGAGGCTAAAACTGTCGCGTTTGTGTCCCTCTTTCCGTGATTTTTCCACTAACTGCAAATAATATTGTGACTTATTGTGAGTATTAAAATGTGCTTCCTCAACCTCTAAAATGTTGGCTCAGGGTTAGCGGAAAACGCAGTTAGAGGAAACACGCTACAAAGTTTGATCATCCGTCACAACATTCCCGTCGACCAGCCGCAATGTGCGTCCGAAACACGCGCACGCTCATTGCGCACACGCAGGTTATTAAGCCGCATCTCGCAGCGGAACATTGATTCGAGACGACAGCAGTGAAAGAACCAAATGCTACCTGAATATTAGAGGTTTTCCATCAGGGCTCGGTCACTCCAGATGGAGCCCGAAGTTGAGAACTTTCACTTTCGCTTCTTCTTCTCTACACGTCCCGTGTTTGTAGTTGGATCGCGTCATATTCAGCACAAGCGCCTCTCTTCAGAACAATTTGGTCCACGATTTAACTGAAATACTGGGAAACAACTGGAGTTCGTCTGACAGATGTTCGTTTTTGGGTGCGGAATCAAACTGGGTCAACTTTTTGATCTATAGGATCCCCTCTGGTTCAAAGTGTCCCTATAGGATATTGACAGTTCTGACCTTTTGGGGGCTGCACACACCTCTTAATGGTGACGGCACCAACGGAGCTGATCCAGTTGTCATCAGCTGGCCAGTCTGACTCCAGCTCATTAGGGGAAATTTGCTGATCTGGAGGAGAAGCTTTCAAAACTTGACGGGCTGGGGGGAAATGACTGTAATTTTGGAATCAGCATGCCAATTTATTTTTAATCAGAATAATTTAGAATAATTTCAACAGGATATTTTCAAATTGTTCCCCAGTGTAACTTCACCTGAAATTGTGGACTCCAGAATATCACCATTAAATCCATTTAATCACTTAATAGCTGTGGAATTTGAGCCATGAGAAAAATATCTCTCCATCATGATTTCCAGAATTTTTCATCAATATCTGAGATTCTTCGAAAGCTTCGCTGGTGTTGGGTTTTTATTGCTTCTGCTTCATTTTCAGGCGCAGTTCTTTTATCTTTAAATCAGATCAAATCATCTTTATTTGTAATGTCTGCTGTAGTCAAACTCCCTAACAATCAACAGGAAAATCTCCCCTTTAACAGGAAGAAACCTTGAGCAGGACCAGGCTCATATGGGGGGGGGACCCTCCTGCTGATGGGGGGGTGGGTAGGGAGAGAGGAGGAGAAGGGGGAGGACAGGTAGAGGAGAGACAAGGCAGACATCATTCAGTTCATTTTAAAACCCACTACATTATATATTTTGAATAGCTGGTGCTGGTAATCGGAAGGATAAAACTATTCTGTAAAAATGTATGTTTAGCTTTGTGAAATTGTGTCGTATAGGTCAAATAAGAAAACAAGATCAACTGCTGAACCAGTGCAATTTATTTTTAACGTGTTAATCTCCACAAAGAAAGAAAAACCACAAACAACAAGTTTATAGTGGTCCAGTAATGCGCTCTAGTCATACACCAGTACAGTTAACAATAACTCATGTTTTCCAGCTGCTTTTCCATCTTCAGTGGGAATAATCCAGTGCGTTCTGGGCTTGAACAAAGGTATTAAAAGCTGGCTGAATGTCTGAGGTGACTGAAGGACAGCTGAGAGGTGGTCATCAGTGATGGAATCAGAATCAGAATCAGAATCAGATTTATTTATTGCCATTGTTCATGTAGTACACAGTATTACACAAGCCAGGAATTTGTCTCGGTGTGACGCTGCAACATTCAACATAGAGAAGACAATAAACACTAGAATAAGATAAATAAGATAAAACATATACTGTATATACTGTATATATAAATAGTAAGGAATAGGTAATGTGTATTCCTATAATGTGCAAGAGCAGCAGTTAAGTTAAAAGTCCACAGTGCAGGTCAATGCAGGAGTAATGTATTGTTCGTGAGTCCGACTGGCTGCTGTACGTGGTGCTTAGTGATAAGTCACTTGGTGTTCAGCAGCCTGATGGCAGAGGGGAAGAAGCTGTTCATGTAGCGGGAGGTTTTGGTCCGAATGGACCGTAGTCTCCTGCCTGAGGGGAGGGGGGAAAACAGTCCGTGACCAGGGTGGGAAGGATCGGCTGTGATCCGACCTGCACACCTCCGGGTCCTGGAGATATACAGGTCCTGGATGGATGGAAGCCTGCAGCCCATCACCTTCTCAGCCTTAGTCTGTCCCTGGCGGTGGCACCAGCATACCACACGGTGATGGAGGAGTTGAGGACGGAGGAGGGGAGGATGGAGGAGGGGAGGATGGAGGAGGGGAGGACGGAGGAGGGGAGGATGGAGGAGGGGAGGATGGAGGAGGTGAGGATGGACTCGATGATGGCCGTATAAAACCTTCTGAAGCTGGACCTGTGTGCTGATTCTCCAGGTCCTTTTGATGGTTGAGGTCAGTTTTCATGGACTGTGATTGTCTGATGGCGCCGTTTTAAGCCTTTAAACATCATTTTTCAGTGGAGAAGCAACAGTCGTCTCCTGGTGTCCCTTTGACCTGAAGCCTCCAGACATCGTGTTGGTGTGTCGGATCATGTTGCTGAGTTGATCATCTGCTCCAGTGACGTGCGGTGAGGTTCATGGCTGGTGAGGCTCTGACTCCTCAAGAGTCAGATTTACGATTTAAGAACTGAAAAAAGCATCTTATTTCACCATTTTTCCAACAGCATACAACTCCTGATAATGCTTCATATCCCATCAGCATTCCTCTTTCAATTACACTCACAAACCAACACAAACATATACACAGGACCATATTTGTCCTATAAAGAACTTTCTTTTATAGCTATGGATAGAGCTCCATCTTGTGTTTTAAGAAATTCATTTATACTGTAAACAAATTAAAGTGCAGAGATGTGTGCAGCACAAATTTAATTTTGACCAACAGTAACAATTGGTGCTTGAATAAATTTTAATAAAGTTTACCTATTAAAGCACCAGCGTGAAAGCACCTGCCAGCCTGCGCCCCCTTGAGGTGAGGCCGAGTACTGTGTTGTGAAATATCGCGAATTGCATTTTATGTTATTGCTATTTTAATAAAAGTAGAGTAGTTTCGTAGGTAATACGAGAAGGATTAAAATGTGGCAAAGTGGAGTGTGTTAGTAAGAAGGAGGACCAAACAATAATGTGTGATATCTGCTTAGGTTAGGGTCCTCAGGCCTGTGCACCTGTGCGTAGGCTGAGAACCGCTCCAATATGGTCAAAACATGAGCAATGTGACTCGGCGAGCATGAACGTTCCCCTGCCTGTGTGAGAAATGTAGCTGATGCAGTCTGTGTAACGAAGATACGCCTCCTGCTGTGTAATCATGCCTGTTTTAATAAAAGAGACAACGCTGGGGAGGAGGAGGAGGAGAGTCTCCGGGACGACGCGGCAGAGTTCGTGTCTGATCGGAGCGCCACTCCCCCCTGGCCAGGTGAAAAGTCTTCCAAGTCTGGTCTCAACTTGTGGTGAACTTTGTTCGTGCTCCTGTCTGAGTACACTTCTGAGGATTTCGACGACAACTGGCTGCCTCACCTGACTTTTCTCTGCACTTTATTGGGCGGTCAGCAAAAGACATTGTTACAATATGGATTTTAGAGAGGACCCGAGAGCAGACCAGAGCACGGTGGTAAGAAGGTCCAAATGAGTTTTATTTCGGGGGGCAACACAAAGACAAACAGTCCTGGACTGCGGGTAGCTCAGGAGTAGGATCCGCACTTCATGGGGTCCAACGGAGAGTCCTCAAACCAGAGGCAGTCCTCCGGGACTGTAGAGAACCCAGGAACCGGGCGCAGCACGCTCACCGGTCCAGCAGAACGGCATGGAGTCCTCGAGCGTGCCGGGAAAAAAACAGGATAGCAACAGAGACAACAACACTCCAGCCCCGATGGGCAGGCGCTCCCTCCTTAAGTAGGCAGCCAGGTGGCAATCGCCCACAGGTGCGCCTGCCTACAGTGCCAGCTGTAGGCAATGAAGCTCCCCTACGCCCCCTGGAGGAAAAAACAGACACCACCCTGGACCCCAACAGACATGACAGACTGCAGAAAGTCATGGTGTATAACTATTTCTGTAAATCTCATATTAGCAATATGGCACACGTCATGCAACCCAGTTTGTATTGGATCGTGCAGTCAGACGTGAGGCCCAATTAACCCCTGCCTCACCCGGGGTTTCTGCCCTGGATTTGATCGGGAAAACAATTTTGACTTAATAAAATGGCAGAAATGTGTAGTCAGACTCCAAATGCACCAGCGCTTTTTAAAAACTGAATTTTTCATCTATGGACGGAGTAGACGGCAGATGTTTCCACAGATGCTCTTCACCAGTGGTCAGTGAGTGATGCAGCAGATGAGCGGGAGTTGACTGGCTTCAACCAGCTACTGTCTCAATGTCTCCAGCCCATAGTGTGGATTCTCTACGAGAGCAGACAGCAGCTTCACTCCTGAATCCTTCAGCTGGTTCTGTCTCAGGTCCAGTTCTCTGAGATGGGAGGGATTGGACCTCAGCGCCGAGGCCAGAGAGCCACAGCTGATCTCTGATAAGCTGCAGTCCCATAATCTAAATACAGAAGGGAAACTTTTATAAGGTTATAAGTGAAACCAGTATTAATCTGAAAGGTTAATCAAAGGCATGAGGTTAAAAAATGATAGTAATATGTAATTACCACAATTCCAACCTCTCAGGTTTGCACTGTTCCAGAGGAGAATATATATTGTTCTGGCCCTCACTCTTCCCAGGTTCTCCCACCTCTTTCCCTCCCATCTCATCATGGAGATCCATCTCACCTGTGGCTCATCTTTAAAGGCACAACCTGTCTTAGATGACTTCCTGTCTCCCTCACCATCTCCCTCCTCGTTGGCTGGTGTCTACCAGGCACCCTCACCTAGTTTTGTCTAATTTTGGTTCCCATCTGTCGGCTTTTTCATTGTCCTTAAATCAGTTTATCATGAATAAGTGGTCCCCGTGTGGCCCTCCCTCCTGAAGGAAATGGGCACAACACACACACTCAGAAAGTGTGAGGACCCTCGGATGGAATAATGGACATTTTTGAGAATGGTGTTTACCTCAGAGTTTCCAGTCGGCAGTTTGGAAAGTGGAGAAAACCACAGAGCAGCTTCACTCCTGAATCCTGCAGCTGGTTCCCACTCAGGTCCAGTTCTCTGAGATGGAGGGATTGGACCTCAGCGTCGAGGCCAGAGAGCCACAGCTGATCTCTGATAAGCTGCAGCACTCTAATCTGAAAAATGCAGGATGAGGTTATACGGTGCAGGTCTGCATGTTATCTGCGTCAGTACTAAACCTACGTTAGTTCTTAGTTGGGTCAGACCTGAATTCACGATATTCCAAGGAATTTTTTTAATGTTGTGCATCACAGCAGTGTTGAGAACAGCCTCACTTCACCATCTTAGCAGCTGGTATATAGGTAGGAAAATGAAGACTGACCTGAGCCTCTCCAGTTTACAGTTTGGACTCTCCAGTCCAGAACAGAGCCGCTTCACTCCTGAATCCTGCAACGTGTTGGAGCTCAGGTCCAGAACCCTCAGATGGGAGAGGTTGGACTTCAGAGCTGAGGCCACAGAATCACAGCTGGTCTCTGATAACCTGCAGCCACTTAGGCTAAAATAACAATTATTTTGAGAGAAGACAAATAAAAATCAACATGTACCAGAGCAAAACACAGCTTACAAGCAACAAACCTCTGGTCCTGCACCGGCTTATCTGCCGTATGTTCCTATTTTGGGTTCTTTCAGGGCGGTTGGACAAGATCTACAGCGTATGTAAAGTGTGTGTAGGTCAAAATACCTTCCAAGTTTGTGAGACCACATTTCTCAATAGCACTCAACTCTTGTCAGGAGCTGGGACAAAGCGACCCACTCCTGACAGCTTGTGGGCGATGCTGCAGCGACCCTGCAATCCCTACACTCTCTGGTGAAACCAAATCAAAGGTTTTAGACACTGCTGGATGCTGGAAGGGTGGCTATAGTCTGGACGCATCGTTCCCCTGACTGCACATTTCTCCAACAATGATTGGCAGCTGGTGTCACTTGTTCTCCAGATGAGAGAAGGAAAGAGAGCCCCCCCACAGTGTGTTTGATTGCCCCACTGCAAGCTCAGTGCTGCCAGAAAACATTGCAGGAGCATCAATTCCCCTCAGGGCATCAACAAGGAGCTCAGGAAAAGGTGCAGCTGCCACCTACTAGAGACAAGCACACTGAGCTGAGATTCAAAGCCCTCTCCTCCCAAGAGAAGAGCTTGTTTGTTGGAGGCTCTTCTGGGCGATACCTGGTGCCACAGCTCCAGCTCAGCCCGTCTCTGGAGCTGAGGTGGAGCTTAGCAAGTTTCATGGTTCTCCACCACTTCCTCTCGCTGAGGACCTTCTCAGCTGGTGGTTTCTGCTCCACCTTCCAAGTTGAGCAGGTGATACTTCTGCATTCCTGCCACCAGGGTCTCTGCAGAAAGACTCTTCTCCACTGTTTTATATTAGATTGTAGAAAATTAGGATTTTTGGTTGATGTCTTAGATGTTGTTGACTAAGAGCAGGTTTTTCTTTAATAACATAGAAAGATTCGATGAGAAGAGCAAATGTATTATTTTATGAGCTACTTCCACTACTATTATATACACATACTTCCATATTGTCTTAGATTGCAAGCTGCATTTATTGCATCGTTCATAGAAAGTCATATTTGTGAGGAGGAGAAAAACTCAAATAAGGTCATTTTCTTTAATGACCATTACAAAAGACAGTGGAGATGATTGTGGACTTCAGGAAAGTCACAGCCCCTTTGCCCCCCCTTGCCCTCATGGACTCCCCCATCACCATCGCGGACTCCTTCCACTTCCTGGGCACCACCATAACCCGGGACCTTAAGTGGGAGCCAACCATCAGCTCCCTCATCAAGAAGGCCCAGTAAAGGATGTTCTTCCTATGGCAGCTGAGGAAGCTCAAACTGCCTCCCAGGATGTTGGCACAGTTTTATACGGCCATCATCGAGTCCGTCCTCACCTCCTCCATCCTCCCCTCCTCCGTCCTCAACTCCTCCATCACCGTGTGGTATGCTGGCGCCACCGTCAGGGACAGACTAAGGCTGAGAAGGTGATGGGCTGCAGGCTTCCATTCATCCAGGACCTGTATATCTCCAGGACCCGGAGGTGTGCAGGTCGGATCACAGCCGACCCTTCCCACCCTGGTCACGGACTGTTTTCCCCCCTCCCCTCAGGCAGGAGACTACGGTCCATTCGGACCAAAACCTCCCGCTACATGAACAGCTTCTTCCCCTCTGCCATCAGGCTGCTGAACACCAAGTGACTTATCACTTAAGCACCATGAACAGCAGCCAGCCGGACCCATGAACAATACATCACATTACTCCTGCATTGACCTGCACTATTTCTTACCATTTATGTATATACTGTATATATGTCTTATTTTATTTTATTTATCTTATTCTAGTGTTGTGTTCTTATGTTGAATGTCGCAGCGTCACACCAAGACAGATTCCTAGTTTGTGTAATACTGTGTATTACATGAACAATGGCAATAAACCTGATTCAATTCAATTCAATTCAAAATTCAATTCAAAAGAAGGAGGTGATGAACGAACAGATTTATCTAAATATTCGTCAAAACTTATGGATGGAAACCTTTTAAAATGGTTGCATTGTGTAGAATCGGTGCAGAATCAACTTGTTGACTTCTGATTTGGACTCCAATGGAAGTGAGGTGCAACAATTGTGGATGCTGAAAGCTTCAGATCTTCATGAAGGTTTCTGTGGTTGGACTGACCTGCTGCCCCTTTAAGAGGGAGGCAGCTTTGGGCTTCTGGCTGGAATGAAGCCACCTAAGATGAGAATGACTGCAGGCTTTCGGTACCAAGGTTTAACAGGGGGCTCACTTCACACTTGGGCTTTTCTCTTTTTTGGGATGGCTTTTCTCAGGAGAGAAGGGGCATGGCACACTGCAGCAGCTTTCTTTTTGGGTTTTCTAGTTTTCCTTCTGATCTTTAAAAGACAGGAAGAACCATTTTTGATTGGTCTGAATGTTTGGGCGGTTTTGTGGCCAGCCTAAAATAAAACAAGACAAATCTACAACTGATACTTCCTTTCTAGTCATTGATGACCATCCTCACATGGGACAGATTTCCACAACCAGTTTAATACTGCAAATCTGTCCTGTGTGGTCTTTTTTCTGAGAACTGTAACACTACGTTTATAACAAAGATCAAACATGTAAACATTTATTGTCTAACTAGTTACACCTGGGAAAGTACTGGATCATCTCTGACTGACCTGAGAGTCTCCAGCTCACAGAGAGGATCCTGGAGAAAACCACAGAGCAGCTTCACTGCTGGATCCTTCAGCTGGTTCCCACTCAGGTCCAGTTCTCTCAGATGGGAGGGATTGGACCTCAGCGCCGAGGCCAGAGAGTCACAGCTGATCTCTGATAAACTGCAGCCACTCAGTCTGGATCAGGAATCATGGCAAGAAATGATCTCTTATTGGAGGAAAAGTCATATTACATTTGCTCAAAATCATTATTTTATTTCATTATTTAATCAGGGCCCTTGGAGTCAGGAGAGCTCTGCCCCCCACTGATAAACTGGGATATTACAGCAACAACATAGTTAAAAAGTATCTATAAAATTAACTTTCAATGGCTCATTTAAATTCATACTACACTTCTCTTCTCCAAAAGTCAATGGAGTTTATCTTGAAGCCTTTCATTGTTTAGTT
The DNA here is from genome assembly GCF_003711565.1 of Takifugu flavidus. NCBI lineage: Eukaryota > Metazoa > Chordata > Actinopteri > Tetraodontiformes > Tetraodontidae > Takifugu > Takifugu flavidus. Next base: position 7,485 of record NW_026621970.1, on the reverse strand, counting down.
GTTATGTCAAAGATAAAAGAAAGCTGACCTGAGAGTCTCCAGCTTACAGAGAGGATCCTGGAGAGCACCATAGAGCAGCTTCACTCCTGGATCCTTCAGCTGGTTGTGGCTCAGCTCCAAACCCTCAGATGGGAGGGATTGGACCTCAGCGCCGAGGCCAGAGAGCCACAGCTGATCTCTGATAACCTGCAGCACAACAGCCTGGAAAAGGAATAAATGGGGCAAATAAAAACACATTTCTAAATCTGAAAATGAAGAGAAAAGCAGAAAATGTAAAGAAATTTAGAAAAGACCAACAGAGGCCTCCTGACCTGAGCGTCTCCAGTCTGCAGTTTGGATGCATCATTGCAGAAGACAGTAACTTTACTCCGGCATCTGTCAGGCTTTGGTTCCAGCTTAAGATCAGCTCCCGTAGATGAGAAGGGTTTGACGTCATTGCTGAGGCCACAACTTCCCAATGACTCTTTGAAAGAACATCACCAGGCAGTCTGTTGTGTATGAAACAAAAATAGTGAGTCAAACTTTGGGATTTCTCATCAACTTATCTGAGAATCGACCTCAACACAAATGTAGCTCATTTCCTGGAAAAGCTAAATTCAACACCGTAGAGCAACAGTTTGAACGACCATCAGATCTGAAATGCAACTGAATTATTCTCAACATTTGTCTTATTTTAGAACAGCTCATAATTACTCAATATTTAAAATGATTATAGCAAATGGTTTAAAGAAACGTGCCTCTTTTTATCTGTCTATCGGCTCTTTGGATATTTTGCATTTCATCCAATTTGTACGATCGTGCGTCAAGTCTTAATTCAGCGATCCGATCGATGACATCAGAGTCTCTGGTTGCATCGATTGCCCTCAGCTTCTGTTCTATCTGCCTGTTTCCCTTCAAATCATTTTCACTGCACCTTTTGTTGCTAGTGATGGAGTTGCCACCTAACGGGTGTGGAAAGGCTCAAACAACTTTGTGGGTCACATAAAGGCTCCAAACGGAACCGCCACAAAGACCTAAAACACCCATTTAAACCAACGAGGCCGGCTGTTTTTACGTTGAACAAATGAAGCAAAATAGTCACGTGTCATTAGTTAAAATGTGTTTTTCTGTTGTTTGAATACGATGTATACAAACAAACAAAAGTGATTTAATGACATGACAGTAATTTCATGATAGTCAGTTAACTTGTGGCTCCTATTATTCCTGCCTTATGTTGGTTTGTCTGGATTGACCTTTGAACTTATATCCAGCCAGTGTTGAACATTTCTGGATGAATTGTTGTTGTTTTTAATTTATGGACGCTGCAATGGAGATAAAGAATTGAAGGAATGACCACTGGAGGGGGTATTGCTACCTGACATGATCCACTCGCTTGATTTAAACGCCGATGTCCGGCCCCAAAAATCTTTACTTACTGGAACTTCCTGCAGTTTCTCACAGCTGGAATCAGGCGACGTTGTCCCTCCTCTGAGGTCTTGTACTGCCACAGGTTCAGCTCATCCAGAACCTCCTCTGACATCTGCAGCAGGTAGGCCAGAGCTGAACAGTGGATCTCTGACAGTTCCCTCTCTGATATCTCCCCTGACTTCAGGAACTCTTGGATCTCCTGATGGACTGACTGATCCTTCATCTCCATCAGACAGTGGAAGATGTTGATGCTTCTGTCTGGGGAGATTTTATCACTGTTCTCCCCCTTCAGGTTGTTGAGGACCTTCTGGATGGTTTTTGGGTGGATGTCCGTCTGATCCAACAGTCCACCCAAGATCCTCTGATTGGACTCCAGAGAGAGACCATGAAGGAAGCGAACAAACAAGTCCAGGTGGCCATTTTCACTTTTGAGAGATTTCATTAGTGCTCTCATGAGGAAGTCATCAAGAGATGTGACTGGATCGTTATTTGTAAACAACCATGAAAACCAGGAAAAGGGGTTTGGTTTCGAATATTTTAGGAACTTATTTATAACCGCTGTGTCTTTCCTGGTGTAACGGTGGAACATGTAGACGGCAGCCAGAAACTCCTGAACGCTCAGATGAACAAAGCAGTAGACTGATTTCTGGAAGATCACACTCTCTCTCTTGAAGATCTCTGTACAAACTCCTGAGTACAACCGACACCTCGGAGACGTCCAGTCTACATCGCTCCAGGTCTTCTGAGTAGAACATGATGTTTCCTTTCTCCAGATGTTCAAACGCCAGCCGACCCAACTTCAGAAGGAGTTCTTTATCAGCCTCGGTCAGTTCCTCTGGTCTCTGCTTTCCTCCATACTTCTGCTTCTTCCTCTTTATCTGAACCCTCAAGAAGTGTGAGTAGAGGTCAGTCAGGGTTTGGGGCAGCTCTCCTCTCTGGTCTCTGGTCATCATGTCCTCCAGAACTATAGCAGTGATCCAGCAGAAAACTGGGATCAGACACATGATGTGGAGGCTCCTGGAGGCCTTGATGTGTGAGATGATTCTCTTGGACAGATCTTCATCACTGAACCTCCTCCTGAAGTACTCCTCCTTCTGGGAGTCTGTGAAGCCTCGTACTTCTGTGATCCTGTCAACACACGAGGGAGGAATCTGATGGGCTGCTGCAGGTCTGGAGGTGATCCAGATGAGAGCTGAGGGAAGCAGGTTCCCCTGGATGAGGTTCACCAGGAGCACGCCAACTGACGATACTTGTGTGACATCAGAGATGAGCTGATGCTTGTTGAAACCCAGTGAAAATCTGCTTTCATCCAGGCCATCAAAGATGAACAGAAGTTTCCAGACAGTCAGATCTTCTGCTCTGATCTTCTGTAATGTTGGATGGAAAACATGAAGCAGTGAGAGAAGACTGTGCTGCTCATCTCTGATCAAGTTCAGCTCCCTGCATGAGAGCGGAAGCACCAGACTGATGTCTTGGTTCTCCAAACCTTCTGCCCAGTCCAGACTGAACTTCTGCACTGAGAAGGTTTTTCCAACGCCGGCGACACCGTTGGTCAGAACCACTCTGATGTGTCTCTGTTGCTCAGATAAGACTTTGAAGATGTCCTGGCACTTGATTGGAGTGTCCCGGATGTTCTTCTTGGAGGTTCTCTCAAGCTGTCTCACCTCATGTTGTGTGTCCACCTCCTCACTTTGTCCCTCAGTGATGTAGAGCTCAGTGTAGATCGTGTTCAGCAGGGTTCCCCTTCCTGCTTCATGAGTTCCTTCAGTCACATGTTCACATCTGCTCTTCAGACTCATCTTATGACCTTCTATCACCTCCTGCAGATCACTTCCTGAACATAAGTAAACCAATGATTTCCATCTATAATAAATCATCAACACAACTCCAAATTCATGACATCACAAATTAAATCTCATATTGAACAGTTTTACTTTGTTTGGGCTTCATTTCAGCATCTCCAGATCTGCTTCCAGATTGTGAACAAGAGGACTCTCCTGGTGGAGCTGCCTGGTCCCAGTTTGATAGGATGTGCTCCCCCCTCTCACTATGAAACACATCTCTATTAGTCCTTTGATTTATAGGATGAAAGAACCTGATCAAGACTCAGTATTGTTCCAGCATTTATGTCTGAATTCATCTTTCAGTTTAAACCTGATTCTTGTTTCTAATCAACAATATTCACATTAAGTCTGTAACTATATGACTGTCTGAGGTTTAAGTGTTAAACATCTCCAATAATAAACTCACAACCTGCTGCTGTTAATGTGACTAACAGCTGCCACACAAACACATCATCACACTTTAGTTTTCTTACATTTTCTCTGAACTTCTGAAGTTTATTATTCTTTCTTTGGACTGGTCACTCTTCAGGGACACCCTGCTGGGCACTGTGGACTCTGCTCTGTCCTCGTCCATCCTGAGGAAACATCAGAAATAGTGATGAGACTGTGATGAAGGTAAATAATCTGTAGAGGTTGGAGTTCAATAATCCCAATTCACTGCATTTTTATCAAACAGGAACATTTCTAATCCATTCTGGATAACAACTGAATCAATTAATCAATGATGTCTCTGGATAATTTTCATGTTTTCAGAGTTTAAGCTGCTTTTTTTTAACTGTTCCCTGCAGTGAGAAAAGAACTGGCACCTTTTCCAGCCCCTCATCCTGCAGCACTGAATGTGCTCTAAAGTTCTTTCCAGAGCAAACGTTATTTTTAAAGTTTATTGTCTTAAATTGGTCCGGCTGAGAGATGTTAATTTGCACACGATTAGATGTTGTTTGACAGGTAATAACAAAATATCCAGCTGTAACCTGAACTGTTGAACAACTCTAATAACTCTAAGAGATTTTCACCTGTCACAAAATGTTGCTCTTCCTGCTTCGTCTGAAGAGAATAGTTTCACTTTCACTTTTAAAACCTAATCAACAGCTTCATGGCGTATATATTACTACCATTAAAGCATTTTGGGAGGGTTTAAAGTTCTTTTAGGATCAGTAGCAAAGAGCAGAAACATAAACTAAACTTCACTTAGAAAGACTATTCAACTATAACTAAAGCCAGACTATAAGAAAGTTAAATAAGAACTATTCATTTATAATGTATAATGATGTTTTGTGCTAAAACTAAATGAAGTCTTGTTTAATCAAATCTTGATTTTATCTCCAAACACAACTGTCAGTTCTTTTCAATAATGCTCTTCGTTTCCACTCACCTTGTCGGTCTTCAGTCTTCCTGCTCAGTCTGAAAGGAATACTTTGAAAAACTGGTTTGTTGGGTTCCCAGTTTCTGGGACCGTTGTTGCTGGTGTCTACCTGCAGGGGGCGTGGAGGAGCCGCTCATCAGCCACAGTGGCCCCGCAGACACACGCACCTGCGGTCTCTCTTCAATCTCCCGTTAGATTTAAGGACAGAACTCCCGTCTGCCAGCGGCGGAGTGTTTTCGTCCTCATCGCCAAACCCTGACTTCTGTCGCTTGACTATTTTTGAGAGTTTTCGTCGCAGACTTGTTTTGGACTCTCTCGAGGTCTCTCCGCCTCTCGCGGACCGAACTGTTCTTGTTCACTTTAAAATAAAGACGCTTTTTGGACACCATTCTCCATTATTCAACCTGGTTAAATAAATAAGATTTATGATGCCTCAAAGATTTAGAAAGACTTGTAAAAGCAGCATATTTCTGCAGCCCTGGAGTCCAGGAGGAGCAGCAGAGGTCAGAATGTGTCGGAGCGCGTTTAACTATTGTCTGCAGTTCCACGTGTGTCCACCGGGTGGCGGTAAAGCACCACATGATATTTCTCCTTTTGGAACTTCTTCAGCTGCGTTGAGCTTTAAATCTTCACCTGTCGCTCCCTTTAAGCTCTAAACTCTGCGGTTCGATGTGTAGTTTGTTTGTTTAAATATTTTTGATGAATTCTGATGAAAATGAGTGAAACTGTCAATGACCAATAGAAAGTTCGTCCATTGTTCTACTGCGTCACACATTTTCATTATTTATTGTCATTTTGGGGTCTAAACTGGGCCAGTTTTGTGAGCTGTTTTGCTTTTTCTGTGTACCAGATATTCTAGGCAGGTTCCATCATCGGACACAGACGGAGACAGGTCACGTGACAACAGTCAGCCTTTAGTTCTTTATTACAGGAGGATCTGGTTTATATACAGACACGTAGTGTTTCTAAAACACCAAAGTAGAGTCACTGAGGCACGGCTTCACCTCCTTTACACCGAGGTTTCACTGAGCAGGTGTGATGAACTGTTGCAGAAGGAAAAGCATGGAACATGTTAATAACCGGACACAACAACACTCAGGTTTATTGTCTGACGGCATCAGTGTCTCTGGTTGCATCTGTCTGAGGAGCATTGTGAAACCAGGAGCAGTGTAAATGAGGGGGGGGGGCAGTGAGTGGATGCTGCATTCATCAAACACACAATAGTCAGAAGAGAAGAAGGAAGAACAGAAGCCCGTGTTCCTCAGTGTTGGTGTGGAGACGCCTGTTTGGAGGAGCAGGAAGCAGGCTGGACTCTTGCAGCTGGCTTTAATGCCACTTCTCTTCTGAGAACCTCCCAGCAGCTTTCTCTCCACCATCTTTTTACGCTGAAGGTTTTTGATCATTTCAGGTCAGATGTTCTTGGACTGAGGTTAAAAATGTTTGTTCTTGTGCTCGGAGCGAACCGACGATCCTCTAAAGTCAGGCATCCTAAAGGTGGATGTTTTCTGAGGCGTGGAGGCTTTAAAGTGGCGCTTTTACCCACTTGTCCTCGTTCTGTTGGAAACTTGATCCAAAAACCTTTTCTGGAGCTTCATGTTCTGCTTTTTTGAAGGAATGAAATGGTTTCATCAGCGCTGCCGGGGGCTGAGCAGGCTTCATGAATCTGAAGCTCTGAGATCCTTTAAAGATCTCCTGGAATCAGCAGATGGGGGTTTGATCAAAAACTGTAAGAATCAGTCAAGCTATCAAATCTTGACTCAGTCCAAGCGTGAACCAGTCCATCCAGAGCTGATTATGGCTCAGCCAGGAGGAAAGCACGGCCTGGGGGGGTTCATATGGAGCAGGCACACTCTGGCTCTATTGCTACTGAAAACAGCCCTTCAGCACAGCAGCCTGGAATACAGTTCTGGAGAACACCTGTTCCCAACAGAACCTGTTTAAAACGGGACCAGTGAAGATGCCCGGCGTGACCACGACCACGGGGAGAGAGGGGGGGGCAGAGACAGGCGGTAACGCCGCTGCCCACCGATTCACCTGGAAACAACAAAAACCCCAGCAGCTTGGACCCAATATGGCAGCGTGTTCCTCAGAAACGCTCCTCAAACTCTCCCCACAGCTTCATTGCTAAACAGGATTTGGGTTTTTTTGTCCGTGCTAAATGGAAAGTGTTTGTCCTTTGGTGGTCCAACAGGACCACGACTTGGATGGATGGATGATTTGATGTTATTGAGAATAAAAACAGCTGAAAATGGAAGCGGAGATGTTTCAGAGCACCAGAGTTCAGAAAGAGTTTCTAATCAAACACCGCCTGTTGGGAATGATGAATGGATGAATTTTTATTTAATTTAGACTAATTTTAACATCCTTTATGCCAGTTCCATAGAGCGTGCGCACACACACACACACTAGCAAAGATGATATCCAAACAGCCAAATAAATGGGAGTCAAAAGAAATCATTTAAAGCACATATGTCAGAGTCAAGGTCGAGGGTTTTCTATGGTCCCCGGGATGATATTGATTTATTATTAGAACCGGCCCACAGGCCGCAGATGTTTTACACAGGCCAATACTACATTTCCCACAATGCAACAGTGACCGTCTGAGCGGGAGGTGGCTTCATTTAATTATTTATCAGTAGTCATTAGCATAACAGCAAAAGTTAACTTTCAGATACCCATAAAATGGCAAAAGGGAAGGTGGACACTGAGAACCGGGGGTTCAAACAAGGTGGGAGTGGGAGTACATGTTCACGGAGGCAGCTGGGAAACCTGGGTGTCTTCTGAGTGGAGAAAGGGTGGCGGTAATGAAAGAATATCATCTGAGACGGCATCATGAAACTAAACACGCGGACAAAGACAAGAATATGGACA
>NW_026621969.1:0-66003 GCF_003711565.1 Takifugu flavidus | reverse complement strand
CAAAGTGTGTTTGTAATGTTTGGTTAATTTATCCCCACAGGTCCAAAGGAAAAAACAGCATTGACAGTGTGATCTATGCTACGATTTCACCATGATGACCCAGGAACTAACTGTATCGATCATTTTAATTATTTTATATTTGGTACATTTCTGAACAAGGACTCAGTCTTGCCTAATTCTTTACAACATAAAGATGAACAAACTTTGTTAAATATCTGACTTGCATTTTCAACCAGGACACAGGCAGTGCCACAATAGGTATTAAAGAAGCACACAAAAGAGCTCCTCTGAGAAGACGATTTCAAGTTTTTTATTGCACTGTGGCTCCGCAAAACGCTTCAAATAAACATCATAAACAACAAAAAACTATTTACGAGAACAAAATACTGATTGCAACAAGAGTGAAGTCCGCATCAGTTTGCGTGAGGAAAAAGACAAAACATGTTTGAATAACTGCTTTTTATGCTAAAGCCGGGGTATTGCATGCAGTTTCTGCTGTGACATACCTATGTGCAGTTTAAGTAATCTTAAAAAATTAGCAGTTAGCCTTTAGCAACACAAACTTGAGTCACAAATAAATGGCACAGGCTGTACTTAATCTGGAGGACAAACTAAACGGTTATCATCCACAATTTCATGAGTCTGCATGTAAATTCACTTTTTGAGATAACGGTCAACTTGATGCTGTGTGCCACTAAAGTGAACAAGAAGTGGGGGGAAAAAACAAGAAAGGCAAAAGAAAAGTCACAGAAAAAAAATGTATTGTATCACAAAAGTGGCCTCTAGTATTGATCATATTACAAATTCACTTTGGCTTTTATAATCAGTCTTTAACTATACAAAAATAGACTCATGTAGAGGTTAAGCAATGTTAGTAACTCTGCTCACAGTTGGGGTATTAATGGTTCAGGAAAGCAGTATCTGTCTTTATTACCCTAGAGGTCCCTTCTGACCTCTGCAAGGTCGGCTCAGAGCTTCATACCCAATTTCATGGCCGAGCCAATTTGTGCACCCCTGGTAAGTTGTGATTGCTCTGTTGGTGGGGGAGACAAGCACAAACACATCTGTAACACCAACGTTTCCTCTGGTATTATGACAAATAAACTCCATAAAAGAAAGAGAGTCTCTCACCCTCATGGCTGTAGATATCCAGGGAAGAAATCGGGAAACTTTGGTGTAGACGCCAGGTTTCTTGGCCATAGCACAGCCCGTTCCCCAGCTCACAACTCCGTGCAGACGATACCGGCTGGTCTTGGACAGACAGTCTTCTGCCACGAAGGGACCGCCGCTGTCTCCCTGTGTCACAGGTTAAGAAGGTCAGAAAATCCACCAAGATACAGAAATGCAAGCATATGAATGAGAGGGCACAGAAAGACTAGATTTGTGCACCAAAATACATAAACAGAGGAAAATACAGACCTGACAAGCATCAATGCCTCCTTTCTCATAACCAGCACAGAACATGGTAGTGGTGATCTGGTTGTCGTAGTAATCAGGAGCGTTGCATACAGCATCGCTGATGATGGGCACATGTGCCTCCTGAAGGACATCTGTAAGGTGCCCTGACAGGCAACAAAACTGTCAAACTCTGTAGATACTAGCCGATCTGTTGTAAAAAACAAAAAACAATAACAATTGTCATAAAATATAAACTCACTGAAGTATCCGACATTTCCCCAGCCAGTAATTGTTCCCATTTGCCCATCTATTAATCTTTGTCCATGTGTTGGCAGACAGACAGGCTGGATGAACTCTGTAAATGTACACAAAAAGAAAATTACATCATCTTACTGACGTGCACGAATACAGGGGCTGTAATTCTATATGATAAACACTAGGTGGAAGCAATGCCCAAGTGGAAGATCTTCAATTATATAACATGTTATAAATTAACAAGAAGAATTCAACAATTAACCAGCCACGAATCTAACATAAAATATTAGCCGAGAAAAGTTGACATGTGTATATAGTTCATTTAATGTTCTCAGTTAATCTGTACACGTTATAATTATTCAAATCTGTGCTGTGGGGTCACAAACATTTCCGTGGAAAAGAGATTGCGCTCCTTCCTCATCTGTAAAGACTGTTATCATGAAATCGTGTGTGTGTGTGTGTGTGTGTGTGTGCCTTCATACCGTTGAACGTGAGAGGCTGGGTGAGGGCGAGAACGGCGATGTCCCTGCTGTTGTCGTCGATGTTAGCATCCACAAAGGGCAGGTAGCTGCTGTGGTAAACGATAGTCTTAACCTCCGCCACGTTGGCATTGACAGGTTTGTTGGAGATGGAGCCCAGCAACACACTCCAGCGGTTAAGAAAGCTATACCGCCTAGCACAGAAGATATATACTGCTCTTGTATCCATACAGACAAGAGTTTGCATTTTATGCAGCTCTCTTGCTTACTTGGGGAAGCAGTGTGCTGCAGAGACGATCCAGCGGTTTGAGATGATGGACCCCCCGCACTGGTGGACTCCATCATACTGGAGGCTGTTACGATCCCAGTTATGTTGTTTAGTTTGCTTTTACTGTGCGCTCTGCGCGCCTTTGGTTCCGTTTTGTCTCGCCCCCGTGTTTTGTGTTTCCCCGTTTCAATAGGTGCTGCGTCTTGGACTGTGATTGGCTTGTTCGAGATTGGCGTCCTTTTAAAAACCCTGGGGTGCCACCCAACGAATCCTTCGGTTCTCTCTCTCGTTCAGTCCCGTGATTCGCCACGTCAGCGCAACAAGCTTCCACTTCGTTTTGTGATACGCAGCCCGTCGGCTGCAGTTCACCTGCTTCTGTGGAGAAGCCACTTTTGTCTACTTTTGGAATGTTTGCCATGCAACGTGCCTTTAACTATTGATTAGAACTCTATAATTTAAGTGCTCACTTATTTTTGTATCAACCCCACTTTTGCCATTAAATCTATATTTCACTTATTGATCTTGCGTTATTCCTCGTGCCACTTTCACTTTTCCCTGGTTCAGAATTCCATTTCCATACCCTAGACGGGAACGTGACAAATGGGGGCTCGTCCGGGATATTTGAGTCCATAGCTTTTTGTAATTTTGTTTAGCGCCTTCAGTCTTTTGTGATTTTTATTTCTTTTTTTTCCCGAAGGTGTGCGTCTGCAATCCAGAGGTCTGGTGAGTCAGCGTGTTCCCAGCTGGGTTGTTTTCAACCCTTCCTTCGGGGCACTATTTGTTTTTTTTGTATGTTTTAATTTGCCTTTTTGGGAGTAACTCCAGGGGGAGGTACGCTAGTCAGCGAGTGGACTTAAGATAAAGTCCTCTCTTATGACGTTAAGCGTTTAAAGAGGCCTTCAATTGGTACGCTCTGAAGAGTTAGATAGGTGAGTTAGTTTCCTGGTTAGGCAGTCAGGACCAGACTCTGACACCCTGCGTCTTGGGGTGGTTGCAGTGCAGTCTCTCGGATTTTGTTTGATTTTGTTAATGCTAATTTTGGAGGCATTTGGCACGCCGCACGCGTTTTTACGCACCAGATTTTGCATGGTTTTTGGCTTCTTTCTGATCTACATTGTACATTTCTGCTTGAATTCTCCATTAACCGAAGTTTTTTTGTTTTACAGGATGGCGTCTGTTGAAGATTTTTGTAAGAATCCTACGAAGGACAGTTTGTTACGCTGCACTAAAGAGCAGCTAATTAGTATTGCGGAACATTATTCTGTAACTATTACTAGTGACGATAAAAAGCTTAAGGCAGCATTGTTGGAGAAAGTAGAAAAGGGCTTGATCGATAAAAATATTATTGCTAAAGCTGAAAGTGTCGGCTCCCCGTCAAATTTGCCCCAATCGCCAACTGCAGAGCTTTCGTTTAAAATGCAGGAGTATAATTTGGAAGGTCGCAAATTGCAGCTCCATACGGCACAACTTGGAGCAGACCGTGAGGGTATGGCTCTTCGAGAAAGAACTCAAAAAAGAGGTTCGGTTACGACAATTAGAGGTGGATAAAGAAATCGAATTAAGGAAATTGGAACAACAAGAAAGAGAGACTCAGAAAAAGATGGAGTTCCAACGCGAGCGTGAGGAGCGAGAATTTAATCTAATGATATATGTGCTTTGATTAATGAGTTTCCAGGCTTGTTTTCCGATGTTCCGTCGTTGACCAATGTACTTCGCCACGACATTGATGTAGGTGACCAGGCACCAATAAAACAGCACGCATATCGTGTCAATCCGACAAAAAGAGCAATTATGCAATCGGAGGTAGCCTATCTCCTCAATCATGGACTGGCCGAGCCCAGTGCTAGCGCGTGGAGTTCGCCGTGTCTCCTGGTTCCCAAACCAGATGGCACGTTTAGATTCTGTACAGACTACAGAAAAGTAAACGCTGTAACGAAAACCGACTCTTTCCCCTTACCTCGTATGGAGGATTGCGTCGACCGTGTTGGCTCCGCCCACTTCGTTACGAAGTTAGATCTTCTCAAGGACTATTGGCAAGTGGGATTAACGCCCAGAGCCTCCGAAATTTCTGCCTTCGTTACACCTGACAACTTTGCACAATACAAGGTTATGGCGTTTGGTCTTAAAAATGCCCCGTCAAGCTTCCAACGGCTTATGAATAAAGTTCTCGCTGGTGTCCCAAACTGTGAGTCGTACTTGGATGATGTGGTCATTTACTCATCCTCCTGGTCTGAGCATATTGATAACATTCGCTTGGTATTCACGCGCTTGAGAGATGCGTCTCTAACCCTCAACCTAGCTAAATGTGAATTCGCCAAAGCAACCATAACCTACTTGGGGAAACAGGTTGGCCAAGGCCAAGTGCGCCCAGTGGAAGCTAAAGTATCCGCTATCGTGGACTTCCCCATTCCATCTGGTAGACGAGAGCTTCGTAGATTTCTAGGAATGATTGGCTATTATCGTAGTTTCTGCCGCAACTTTTCCGATGTGATACTACCGCTAACGAATCTGCTTAAGAAATCTTGCTCGTTCGTCAGTGGATTGCGACTCTGCTTTCCAGAACGCTAAAGCGCTGCTTTGTAGTGCACCCGTACTGGCGTCTCCAAATTTTGATGTGCCTTTCAAATTAGAGGTTGATGCCAGCGGCACTGGTGCAGGTGCTGTCCTCCTGCAGGAAGATACTAGTGGGACTGATCACCCCGTTTGTTATTTTTCAAAGAAGTTTTTGAAGCACCAGCTTAACTACAGCACAATTGAGAAGGAGGCTTTAGCTTAACTGTTTGCACTCCAACATTTTGAGGTGTATGTGGGTTCCACCTCTAAGCCTGTCGTTGTTTTCACTGACCATAACCCTTTGCTGTTCCTATCCAGGATGAAAAATTCAAATCAGCGTCTGATGCGTTGGTCCTTATATCTGCAAGGATTCAACCTGGAGATAAGGTATTAGAAAGGAAAAAACGTTCTAGCTCAGGGGTGGGCAAACATTTTGATTCGTGGGCCACAATGGGTTCTAACATTTGACAAAGGGGCCGGACCAGGAGCAGATGGATGGATGGAGTGCTTTGGTAACCTCACCTCATTGGAGAAAAAATACACATCTTGGGATATGGAGAAAACATGTGCTTTAATTTCAAATGAAAATGAAGAGAAGCATTACAACAAAATATCTGACTTTGGAATGAGTCTTAAAACACTTAAAATCAAATGAATAAAATGTGCCTTTTTAAAAAAAAATAATAACCATTTCTATTTTAAAGCACTGACAGTTCTGTTATCCTTCAGGATATCACCATCACTCTCCTCCTGACTGTCTAGTGGGAAAACACCAGAATTGCAGTGAAAATTAACATTAACAAGGTTTATTCATTTAATTTTTCAAGTTTGGCGGGCCGGATTAAAACGTTTAACGGGCCGCGTGTGGCCCCCGGGCCTTAGTTTGCCCATGCCTGTTCTAGCTGATGCTTTGTCACGCTAAGAGATACTGATATGAGAGCACTTCTTGATTAACATTATATGTTGATTTTGGTGGTGGGGGTGTTACGATCCCAGTTATGTTGTTTAGTTTGCTTTTACTCTGCGCTCTGCTCCGCCTTTGCGCGTTTGGTTCCGTTTTGTCTCGCCCCCGTGTTTTGTGTTTGTGTTCCCCGTTTCAATAGGTGCTGCGTCTTGGACTGTGATTGGCTTGTTCGAGATTGGCGTCCTTTTAAAAACCCTGGGGTGCAACCCAACGAATCCTTCGGTTCTCTCTCTCGTCGTTCAGTCCCGTGACTCGTCACATCAGCGCAACAAGCTTCCACTTCGTTTTGCGATACGCAGCCCGTCGGCTGCAGTTCACCTGCTTCTGTGGAGAAGCCACTTTTGTCTACTTTTGGAATGTTTGCCATGCAACGTGCCTTTAACTATTGATTAGAACTCTATAATTTAAGTGCTCACTTATTTTTGTATCAACCCCACTTTTGCCATTAAATCTATATTTCACTTATTGATCTTGCGTTATTCCTCGTGCCACCTTCACTTTTCCCTGGTTCAGAATTCCATTTCCATACCCTAGACTGGAACGTGACAGAGGCTCATCTGCCAAGGCCAACTTCCCTGCCTGGCATCTAAACCACTGACTATACGGTCTGCTGCAAAACTACGCCTGCCGCATTCTGAGGGGAGAGAGCAGATAGAAAATCAAACAGTGTGGGGGTAATTTTAGGACACAACTGGGGGAAAACAGACAAGATAGGCATAAAGGAGGGAATTAGAATGCCAGACAGGATGTGTAAGCATCAAGGAAGCAAAGAAAAAACACAAAGATCACGAGAGAAAGAGTAGCCCCGCGTGTGAAATAAGGTGGGAGAGTGTCCAGAGTGTGTCGGACAGTGATAGTATATCTCAGCAAACATCTTACCTTGGCACAAGAGTGTGAGAACCTCCCGGCTCTCACAGTCACTGGAACAAAGACAGACACAGTTAGCAACAACAGCCTGACGTCCCAACTAGCATAGTGCTGATGTTTCTGTGCGTTAACCAAGAAGAGAGGTGAAAGAAAAGGGCAAAGGGAGGACAGTGGCTGTCGGTGCAGCGTCGCACAGACGGGTGGAGCTTACCACGGGAACAACGCGTCTTTGATTTTCTTGCCGTAGCTGAGCTCTTCCTGTTTGACGCAGAAGAACTCGCCACCATCTCTGCTGGCCTCCGGCACTGAAGCAACGGAGTAATTCACCACACTGAAACGCACAAACACACTTCAGTCGCATGTCACAGCATTTAATGCTCAGATAGATCTGTAAAAAACCCATCTCACCTAACAAAAAACCACTTCCTCACAGCTGATGCTAGCAAGGAACTCATTGGCTGAGGAGGAACACACCTGGCGCCACCTCTTGTGGGTGGAGTCAAACACACTGATCCTTGCTGCTTTGTTACAACCATGCAACTAACACAGCGGTAATTTCCTTATAATTTTAGATACATTTCGAATAGAACAATTTTTCAAGAAGTTCTGTCAGATTTCTCTTGTGTGGAAAATAGAAGCGAGACTCTGGCGGTTCTGAAATAAACTTAACCAAACCTTTAAAATACAAACATTAAAAAACAATTGCCTAACTCAAAAAATAAGATTTAATTACACTTCTCCAAACACAACCCCCTTTTTGTTCTTTCTTCCTTTCTTTCTTCTTCATGTCTTGGCCATCGTAGTCGCTGTCTGACATTAATTGTAGGTATATAATTATGATATTTCTGTGTAGATTATCTGGGGACCAGTCAGCTGCGTTGCCTTCGTTTAGTTTAATGTTCCAGCAGCGGCGCCTAGTGGACAGAGATGGATTTCGCAGAACGTCACAGAAAATGCTGATGAGCACATTTTTATTATACTTTAAGGTTACTTATAACATAAAATTCGTCTCTCTCACTTATAGGCAGCAGCAGTTCTTTTTACGGTGCTTGGGATTCAGATCATAAACCAGAATCTCTCAAAAGGTTTTTTTTTAACACTAAAAAAAAAATCTGAGAAGAGGAAGGAACATGAAATCCTCCCACTTTTGGTTAGTGTTCAACATAAATAGCCCTAAAGCGGTTGGTCGTGCACATTGAGATTATATGGAACTCTGTCGATATAGGCGGATTTTAAGCATGAAAAGTCATATTTTGATTATTCTTGCGACGATATCTGGTGAGTCAACATATTTTGGGTTCAACGTTTCAGGTCAAATCTTCTAATCACTGAGTTTATTTACTTGGATGAAAGGTGCCCAGAGAGGATCCTTGGAAGTGACCTTGGACAGGGATCTGTGCGTTCTGAAAGGGGCGTCAGCGGTGATTAACTGCTGGTATTCCAATCCTTTTTCCCACGCTGTCACCGAAGTTGGCTGGTGGACACAATATCAGGAGGTTGGTTATTGGAGGCCCGGCTCTTTGCCAATAATCGGGGATCCCTCGCAGCGCTATCGATATTTGGGCAACTACATCAGTGACTGCCGCCTGCAGATAAATGATGTGCAACACGCCGATGCAGGGGACTACTTTTTCAGTTTTTACACCAGGTCCGAAGCTCAGACAAGTAAAACTACTGAGTTATATGTAAAAGGTAACAACAGGAATAAACCAGCCAGCGAGTGTTTGAATCACCCTTCTAACTTCACCCTTTTCCCTGTGATTCAGAGCTGACGGCTGCTGTGCAGTCGAGCTCCATGGCGGAAGGCGACTTCATCAGGCTGACCTGTGTGTCGGGCTGTCCCACGCCAGTGGACATTGTCTGGTTCAAGGATGGAAAACCTGTAAGGAACGTCTTTGTAGCCAGGCGAGAGGACACTGGCAGGTACCACTGTGCTGTCTGGAGACAAGAGGGTCAGATCTGCTCCCGTGGCCGTAAATGTACTGTGTAAGCCCGTCACACTTTCTCCTAATTTCATCAACTATCACTGATTCAACATCTGCTTAATTAAACTGTTCTGCAGAAGTCACATTAATCAATTTTGAAAACAGCAATTACTGATGTGTATAAACTGAAATAAAAATAAGAAATGTGTCTGAAAAAAGATGCCATTCCACCTTTACATACTCTTTTCTATCCATATTTCACTGTATCCTTCAACCTTCCGGCTCATCCCTCCATCAGATCCTCCTGACAGAGTGACCTTGACCATCAGTTCACCCGGGAACGTCGTCAGAGGAAGTTCGGTGGTTCTCACCTGCCACAGCGACGCCAGCCCCCGGTGAGAAACAACGGGTACAGCCTCTACAGGGAAGGGCGCTTCATCGGGTCGGGGCAGAACTACACCATCCCTGACGTGCAGCCGGATCACAGCGGGCGGTACCACTGTCAGGCCTGGAACAGCATCAGCAGCAGAGGGGTGGACCATTTTAACTCCTCTGCGGTCCTCCTCCAGGTCTACTGTACGTATCTGGACATAAACTCAACTCAACACATTTCTGATGATGACGATGTGACTGTGTGGGATCCCGTTCTTCTCCCAGACGTCCCAGAGAACATTTCCATTACAATTAACCCAGCCCATGTGGTGTGGGGCAGCAGTGTGACTCTGACCTGCTCCAGTGATGCTAACCCCCCTGCAGATACCTACATCTGGTACAGAAATACAAACTCCAGCAGCTCCAACGGGTTGCAGGTGGGCTCAGGTCAGGTGTTGTCCATTTCCTCCATGGAGGTGCTGCACTCTGGACTGTACCTCTGCCAGGCCAGGAACCAAGTGGGGGGGAAGAACTCGACCGAGGTGCTGCTGGCCATGGTGGATGAGGAGCAGCGGGGTTTGTGTCTGGTAGAGTTTGCAAAGATAACTAGGTTAAAGTGATTAAATGGCGACTCTGCTTTCCAGAACGCTAAAGCGCGGCTTTGTAGTGCATCCGTACTGGCGTCTCCAAATTTGATGTGCCTTTCAAATTAGAGGTTGATGCCAGCGGCACTGGTGCAGGTGCTGTCCTGCAGGAAGATACTAGTGGGACTGATCACCCCGTTTTGTTGTTTTTCAAAGAAGTTTTTGAAGCACCAGCTTAACTACAGCACAATTGAGAAGGAGGCTTTAGCTTAACTGTTTGCACTCCAACATTTTGAGGTGTATGTGGGTTCCACATCTAAGCCTGTCATTGTTTTCACTGACCATAACCCTTTGCTGTTCTTATCCAGGATGAAAAATTCAAATCAGCGTCTCATGCGTTGGTCCTTATATCTGCAAGGATTCACCTGGAGATAAGGTATTAGAGGAAAAACGTTCTAGCTCAGGGGTGGGCAAACATTTTGATTCGTGGGCCACAATGGGTTCTAACATTTGACAAAGGGGCCGGACCAGGAGCAGATGGATGGATGGAGTGCTTTGGTAACCTCACCTCATTGGAGAAAAAATACACATCTTGGGATATGGAGAAAACATGTGCTTTAATTTCAAATGAAAATGAAGAGAAGCATTACAACAAAATATCTGACTTTGGAATGAGTCTTAAAACACTTAAAATCAAATGAATAAAATGTGCCTTTTTAAAAAAAATTAATAACCATTTCTATTTTAAAGCACTGAAAGTTCTGTTATCCTTCAGGATATCACCATCACTCTCTCTCCTGACTGTCTAGTGGGAAAACACCAGAATTGCAGTGAAAATTTAACATTAACAAGGTTTATTCATTTAATTTTTCAAGTTTGGCGGGCCGGATTAAAACGTTTAACGGGCCGCGTGTGGCCCCCGGGCCTTAGTTTGCCCATGCCTGTTTCTAGCTGATGCTTGTCACGCTAAGAGATACTGATATGAGAGCACTTCTGATTAACATTATATGTTGATTTTTGGTGGTGGGGGTGTTACGATCCCAGTTATGTTGTTTAGTTTGCTTTTACTCTGCGCTCTGCTCCGCCTTCGCCTTTGGTTCCGTTTTGTCTCGCCCCGTGTTTTGTGTTTCCCCGTTTCAATAGGTGCTGCGTCTTGGACTGTGATTGGCTTGTTCGAGATTGGCGTCCTTTTAAAAACCCTGGGGTGCCACCCACGAATCCTTCGGTTCTCTCTCTCGTTCGGTCCCGTGACTCGCCACGTCAGCGCAACAAGCTTCCACTTCGTTTTGTGATACACAGCTCGTCGGCTGCAGTTCACCTGCTTCTGTGGAGAAGCCACTTTTGTCTACTTTTGGAATTTTGCCATGCAACGTGCCTTTAACTATTGATTAGAACTCTATAATTTAAGTGCTCACTTATTTTTGTATCAACCCCACTTTTGCCATTAAATCTATATTTCACACTTATTGATCTTGCGTTATTCCTCGTGCCACCTTCACTTTTCCCTGGTTCACAATTCCATTTCCATACCCTAGACGGGACCGTGACAGAGGCTCACCTGCCAAGGCCTACTTCCCTGCCTGGCATTTAAACCACCGACTATACGGTCTGCTGCAAAACTACGCCTGCCGCAGTCTGAGGGGAGAGAGCAGATAGAAAATCAAACAGTGTGGGGTAATTTTTAGGACACAACTGGGGGAAAAACAGACAAGATAGGCATAAAGGAGGGGATTAAAATGCCAGACAGGATGTGTAAGCATCAAGAAGCAAAGAAAAACACAAAGATCACGAGAGAAAGAGTAGCCCAGCGTGTGAAATAAGGTGGGAGAGTGTCCAGAGTGTGTCGGACAGTGATAGTATATCTCAGCAAACATCTTACCTTGGCACAAGAGTGTGAGAACCTCCCGGCTCTCACAGTCACTGGAACAAAGACAGACACAGTTAGCAACAACAGCCTGACATCCAAACTAGCATAGTGCTGATGTTTCTGTGCGTTAACCAAGAAGAGAGGTGAAAGAAAAGGGCAAAGGGAGGACAGTGGCTGTCGGTGAAGCGTCGCACAGACGGGTGGAGCTTACCACGGGAACAACGCGTCTTTGATTTTCTTGCCGTAGCTGAGCTCTTCCTGTTTGACGCAGAAGAACTCGCCACCATCTCTGCTGGCCTCCGGCACTGAAGCAACGGAGTGATTCACCACACTGAAACGCACAAACACACTTCAGTCGCATGTCACAGCATTTAATGCTCAGATAGATCTGTAAAAAACCATCTCACCTAACAAAACCCACTTCCTCACAGCTGATGCTAGCAAGGAACTCATTGGCTGAGGAGGAACACACCTAGCGCCACCTTTTGTGGGTGGAGTCAAACAAACTGATCCTTGCTGCTTTGTTACAACCATGCAACTAACACAGCGGTAATTTCATTATAATTTTAGATAAATTTCGAATAGAACAATTTTTCAAGCAGTTGTCAGATTTCTCTTGTGTGGAAAATAGAAGCGAGACTCTGGCGGTTCTGAAATAAACTTAACCAAACCTTTAAAATACAAACATTAAAAAACAATTGCCTAACTCAAAAAATAAGATTTAATTACACTTCTCCAAAAACAACCCCCTTTTTGTTCTTTCTTCCTTTCTTCGTCTTCATGTCTTGGCCATCGTAGTCGCTGTCTGACATTAATTGTAGGTACATAATTATGATATTTCTGTGTAGATTATCTGGGGACCAGTCAGCTGCGTTGCCTTCGTTTAGTTTAATGTTCCGGCAGCGGCGCCTAGTGGACAGAGATGGATTTCGCAGAACGTCACAGAAAATGCTGATGAGCAAATTTTTATTATACTTTAAGGTTACTTATAACATAAAATTCGCCTCTCTCACTTATAGGCAGCAGCAGTTCTTTTTACGGTGCTTGCAAATCAGATCATAAACCGAATCTCTCAAAAGGTTTTTTTTTTAACACTAAAAAAAAAATCTGAGAAGAGGAAGGAACATGAAATCCTCCCACTTTTGGTTAGTGTTCAACATAAATAGCCCTAAAGCGGTTGGTCGTGCACATTGAGATTATATGGAACTCTGTCGATATAGGCGGATTTTAAGCATGAGAAGTCATTTTTTGATTATTCTTGCGACGATATCTGGTGAGTCAACATATTTTGGGTTCAACGTTTCAGGTCAAATCTTCTAATCACTGAGTTTATTTACTTGTATGAAAGGTGCCCAGAGAGGATCCTTGGAAGTGACCTTGGACAGGGATCTGTGCGTTCTGAGAGGGGCGTCAGCGGTGATTAACTGCTGGTATTCCAATCCTTTTTCCCACGCTGTCACCAGAGTTGGCTGGACGAAACGCCAGCGGGTGGCTGGTCGTTGGTGGTTCCTCTCTTTGCGTATATTCGGGGTTCCTCCTCGCAGCGCTATCGATATTTGGGCGACTTCATCAGTGACTGCCGCCTGCAGATAAATGATGTGCAACACAGCCGATGCATGGGGACTACTTTTTCAGTTTTTACACCAGTTTCGAAGCGACGAGTAAAACATCTACTAAGTTGTATGTAAAAGGTAACAACAGGAATAAACCAGCCAGCGAGTGTTTGAATCAGCCTTCTAACTTCACCCTTTTCCCTGTGATTCAGAGCTGACGGCTGCTGTGCAGTCGAGCTTCGTGGCGGAAGGCGACGACTTCAGGCTGACCTGTGTGTCGGGCTGTCCCACGCCAGTGGACGCTGTCTGGTTCAAGGATGGACAACCTGTAAGCAACGAGGTCTTTGTAGCCAGGCGAGAGGACACTGGCAGGTACCACTGTGCTGTCCGGGACAAGAGAGGGTCAGATCTGCTCCCGTGGCCGTAAATGTACTGTGTAAGCCCGTCACACTTTCTCCTAATTTCATCAACTATCACTGATTCAACATCTGCTTAATTAAACTGTTCTGCAGAAGTCACATTAATCAATTTTGAAAACAGCAATTACTGATGTGTATAAACTGAAATAAAATAAGAAATGTGTCTGAAAAAATGCCATTCCACCTTTACATACTCTTTTCTATCCATATTTCACTGTATCCTTCAACCTTCCGGCTCATCCCTCCATCAGATCCTCCTGACAGAGTGACCTTGACCATCAGTTCACCCCGGGAACGTCGTCAGAGGAAGTTTGGTGGTTCTCACCTGCCACAGCGACGCCCAGACCCCCGGTGAGAAACAACGGGTACAGCCTCTACAGGGAAGGGCGCTTCATCGGGTCGGGGCAGAACTACATCATCCCTGACGTGCAGTCGGATCACAGCGGGCGGTACCACTGTCAGGCCTGGAACACAGCATCAGCAGCAGAGGGGTGGACCATTTTAACTCCTCTGCGGTCCTCCTCCAGGTCTACTGTACGTATCTGGACATAAACTCAACTCAACTCAACACATTTCTGATGATGACGATGTGACTGTGTGGGATCCCGTTCTTCTCCCAGACGTCCCGGAGAACATTTCCATTACAATTAACCCAGCCCATGTGGTGTGGGGCAGCAGTGTGACTCTGACCTGCTCCAGTGATGCTAACCCCCCTGCAGATACCTACATCTGGTACAGAAATACAAACTCCAGCAGCTCCAACGGGTCGCAGGTGGGCTCAGGTCAGGTGTTGTCCATTTCCTCCATGGAGGCGCTGCACTCTGGACTGTACCTCTGCCAGGCCAGGAACCAAGTGGGGGGGAAGAACTCGACCGAGGTGCTGCTGGCCATGGTGGATGAGGAGCAGCGGGGTTTGTGTCTGGTAGAGTTTGCAAAGATAACTAGGTTAAAGTGATTAAATGGTGACATGTCTGACCTCCTCAGGTAGCCAGACGCTCCCAGCTGTGGTCGGAATTGGACTCGCTCTCATCGTAGCTCTCGTGGTCGCCCTCTTTTTGTTCTGGTGAGTCAGTCATTAATGAAGATGCTGCACTTTTCTCCACTCAAATGTCATTTTGCTTCTCCTTTTCTGGGCGTTGTATGACGTTTTTCTTTGTCCAGAATTGCCACATGTGGGCTAACCCTCATTTCCCTTACCAAATAAAATAACACATTTCTCTTTGATGCGAAATAGTAAAACTCGTGCATCTAAGAAAAGTGAGGTGCATCTAAGAACATTTTTTCTACCGCTATTTTTTTTAAAATCACACCTGCATTTACATAGATTTTAAATGACAATGTCTTAAAAATAAATAAAAATCTAAATAAAGTGAAGGTGAACTCTGACCTAGTTCAAAGGTCAGTATTGTGCGCATGAAGAACGAGGATAGCGCGCGGTGGAGATAAACTAGCGGGCAGTGAAATGGAGTGGAGGGCAATTTCTACCCCAAAAACCTGGCAAAAAGAAGACAGTAAATTTATCATTTTCAAAGTGAATGGGAGGAAGAGTCATTTTTTACTACTGTGAAAGGAAGATGTGTATGTTGCATTTGTGGGGCGACTGTGATGACAGCGAAGCAGCACAATGTGGAGCGACGCTTCACTACGTGTCATGAAAGCTACAATGCTAATGCTAACTACCCACCGGGAAGCATTCTACAGTCAGAGAAGGCCCATCAGCTAAAAAGTGTGTTTATAAAATGTAACAGATTTTGAGCAGAATTGCAGTAGATTTGTTCAGTTAAGATTTATCAATAGGAAAGTTGATTTTTTTTTAAAAATGTTGCATAACTTTTTAAAACATGGTTCAACATAGTTTATGAATTGTTAAAATGGTTTAGTTTCTTATGGTTGAAAAGGTCTGGGGGAAAACTCGACATTTTTTTTCTGATCAAATGTAGAAGTGATCATCTGAACAATTGCTGAGATTAATAATATTAAAGTGTTGAATATTGATCTTTTCTGTTACCCACTCTAAGTTATTGATACACACACAACACATACACGCACACACACACACACAGACAATTTGTTATTTTAGAGGAGCGTGTCAAGCGGTAGCCCTTCACGGACTCGGAACCCATGACGTAGCTCTTGGTTTCAAAAAGGTTGGTGACCCCTGAGCTAGACAGATTAGGAGAGTCCGTTCCCGAAACTTTCCTGCTGTTTTCACGCTGCTACTTTCAAGGAAACTTTAGTCAAAATGTGATCTGGAAGAATGAGCTATATTCTATATAACTATATGTTTGTTGTTGTCTCAGCAGGTGGAAAAAAAGGTGCCTTCATCAGAAGGCGCTTGATGAATCCAACGTCATATACAGCAACATCCAAAGGCCAGACTCCGCTCTGCCAGACATCTCGCTCGCCATACGATCCCTTCCTCCTCCTCCTCTCAGTCTCCGGCATCCATCGGAGGCGAGGTGATCTACTACTCATAGTGAACATCAAATCCAGAGATCTGGAGGGGCTGAGCGACAGTCCAGATGTGCAGGGCTCACGGTAGGTTCACTGTTCCAGTCTGGTGGTGGCTGTTTTCGCACTTTCAAACTTTTCACACTGCAATATTTACATTAAAAACTCCCTGATGAAGCAACTCTCTATTTTGAAGAGCCATCTAGAGTGAAGCTGATTAAGTTTAAGGAAGTGTTGAGTATGTGGGGAATTTGTCATGCAGGCAGCACAGTTTGTTCTTGGTTTAGTTTATGAATAGAAGGGTGAAAACAACAGCACCATGTAAAAGGAAGCAAAGTGTGTTTGTAATGTTTGGTTAATTTATCCCCACAGGTCCAAAGGAAAAAACAGCATCGACAGTGTGATCTATGCTACCATTTCACCATGATGACCCAGGAACTAACTGTATCGATCATTTAATTATTTTATATTTGGTACATTTCTGAACAAGGACTCAGTCTTGCCTAATTCTTTACAACATAAAGATTAACAAACTTTGTTAAATATCTGACTTGCATTTTCAATTTCAACCAGGACACAGGCAGTGCCACAATAGGCATTAAAGAAGCACACAAAAGAGCTCCTCTGAGAAGACGATTTCAATTTTTTATTGCACTGTGGCTCCGCAAAACGCTTCAAATAAACATCATAAACAACAAAAAACTATTTACAACGAGAACAAAATACTGATTGCAACAAGAGTGAAGTCCGCATCAGTTCGTGTGAGGAAAAAGACAAAACATGTTTGAATAACTGCTTTTTATGCTAAAGCCGGGGTATTGCATGCAGTTTCTGCTATGACATACCTATGTGCAGTTTAAGTAATCTTAAAAATTAGCAGTTAGCCTTTAGCACACATAAACTTGAGTCACAAATAAATGGCACAGGCTGTACTTAATCTGGAGGACAAACTAAACGGTTATCATCCACAATTTCATGAGTCTGCATGTAAATTCACTTTTTGAGATAACTGTCAACTTGATGCTGTGTGCCACTAAAGTGAACAAGAAGTGGGGGAAAAACAAGAAAGTCACACAGAAAAAAGTATTGTATCACAAAAGTGGCCTCTAGTATTGATCATATTACAAATTCACTTTGGCTTTTATAATCAGTCTTTAACTATACAAAAATAGACTCCTGTAGAGGTTAAACAATGTTAGTAACTCTGCTCACAGTTGGGGTATTAATGGTTCAGGAAAGCAGTATCTGTCTTTATTACCCTAGAGGTCCCTTCTGACCTCTGCAAGGTCGGCTCAGAGCTTCATACCCAATTTCATGGCCGAGCCAATTTGTGCACCCCTGGTAAGTTGTGATAGCTCTGTTGGTGGGGGAGACAAGCACAAACACATCTGTAACACCAACGTTTCCTCTGGTATTATGACAAATAAACTCCGTAAAAGAAAGAGAGTCTCTCACCCTCATGGCTGTAGATATCCAGGGAAGAAATCGGGAAACTTTGGTGTAGACGCCAGGTTTCTTGGCCATAGCACAGCCCGTTCCCCAGCTCACAACTCCGTGCAGACGATACCGGCTGGTCTTGGACAGACAGTCTTCTGCCACGAAGGGACCGCCGCTGTCTCCCTGTGTCACAGGTTAAGAAGGTCAGAAAATCCACCAAGATACAGAAATGCAAGCATATGAATGAGAGGGCACAGAAAGACTAGATTTGTGCACCAAAATACATAAACAGAGGAAAATACGACGAGAGAAGATAATGTTTCTCATAACCAGCACAGAACATACAGGTGAGTGGTGCTATCGATATATGCCTCATAACCAGCACAGAACATGATGGTGATCGGTTGCATACGGCGTTGCATCGGCTCGATGATGGGCACATGTGCCTCCTGAAGGACATCTGCAAGGTGCCCTGACAGGCAACAAAACTGTCAGACTCTGTAGATATTAGCCGATCTTTTGTAAAACAAACAACAAAACAAAACAAAAACAATAACAATTGTCATAAAATATAAACTCACTGAAGTATCCGACATTTCCCCAGCCAGTAATTGTTCCCATTTGCCCATCTATTAATCTTTGTCCATGTGTTGGCAGACAGACAGGCTGGATGTACTCTGTAAATGTACACAAAAAGCAAATTACATCATCTTACTGACGTGCACTAATACAGGGGCTGTAATTCTATATAATAAACACTAGGTGGAAGCAATGCCCAAGTGGACGATCTTCAATTATATAACATGTTATAAATTAACAAGAAGAATTCAACAATTAACCAGCCACGAATCTAACATAAAATATTAGCCCAGAAAAGTTGACATGTGTATATAGTTTATTTAATGTTCTCAGTTAATCTGTACACATGATATAATTATTCAAATCTGTGCTGTGGGGTCACAAACGTTACCGTGGAAAAGAGATTGCGCTCCTTCTTCCTCATCTGTAAAAACTGTTATCATGAAATCCTGTGTATGTGTGTGTGTGTGTGTGTGTGTTTGTGTGTGTGTCTGCCTTCATACCGTTGAACGTGAGAGGCTGGGTGAGGGCGAGAACGGCGATGTCCCTGCTGTTGTCGTCGATGTTAGCATCCACAAAGGGCAGGTAGCTGCTGTGGTAAACGATAGTCTTAACCTCCGCCACGTTGGCATTGACAGGTTTGTTGGAGATGGAGCCCAGCAACACACTCCAGCGGTTAAGAAAGCTATACCGCCTAGCACAGAAGATATATACTGCTCTTGTATCCATACAGACAAGAGTTTGCATTTTGATGCAGCTCTCTTGCTTGGGGGGAAGCAGTGTGCTGCAGAGACGATCCAGCGGTTTGAGATGATGGACCCCCCGCACTGGTGGACTCCATCATACTGGAGGCTCACCTGCCAAGGCCAACTTCCCTGCCTGGCATCTACACCACCGACTATACGGTCTGCTGCAAAACTACGCCTGCCGCAGTCTGAGGGGAGAGAGCAGATAGAAAATCAAACAGTGTGGGGGTAATTTTAGGACACAACTGGGGGAAAACAGACAAGATAGGCATAAAGGAGGGGATTAAAATGCCAGACAGGATGTGAAAGCATCAAGGAAGCAAAGAAAAACACAAAGATCACGAGAGAAAGAGTAGCCCAGCGTGTGAAATAAGGTGGGAGAGTGTCCAGAGTGTGTCGGACAGCGATAGTATATCTCAGCAAACATCTTACCTTGGCACAAGAGTGTGAGAACCTCCCGGCTCTCACAGTCACTGGAACAAAGACAGACACAGTTAGCAACAACAGCCTGACGTCCAAACTAGCATAGTGCTGATGTTTCTGTGCGTTAACCAAGAAGAGAGGTGGAAGAAAAGGGCAAAGGGAGGACAGTGGCTGTCGGTGCAGCGTCGCACAGACGGGTGGAGCTTACCACGGGAACAACGCGTCTTTGATTTTCTTGCCGTAGCTGAGCTCTTCCTGTTTGACGCAGAAGAACTCGCCACCATCTCTGCTGGCCTCCGGCACTGAAGCAACGGAGTGATTCACCACACTGAAACGCACAAACACACTTCAGTCGCATGTCACAGCATTTAATGCTCAGATAGATCTGTAAAAAACCCATCTCACCTAACAAAACCCACTTCCTCACAGCTGATGCTAGCAAGGAACTCATTGGCTGAGGAGGAACACACCTGGCGCCACCTTTTGTGGGTGGAGTCAAACACACTGATCCTTGCTGCTTTGTTACAACCATGCAACTAACACAGCGGTAATTTCATTATAATTTTAGATAAATTTCGAATAGAACAATTTTTCAAGAAGTTCTGTCAGATTTCTCTTGTGTGGAAAATAGAAGCGAGACTCTGGCGGTTCTGAAATAAACTTAACCAAACCTTTAAAATACAAACATTAAAAAACAATTGCCTAACTCAAAAAATAAGATTTAATTACACTTCTCCAAAACAACACCCCCTTTTTGTTCTTTCTTCCTTTCTTCGTCTTCATGTCTTGGCCATCGTAGTCGCTGTCTGACATTAATTGTAGGTACATAATTATGATATTTCTGTGTAGATTATCTGGGGACCAGTCAGCTGCGTTGCCTTCGTTTAGTTTAATGTTCCAGCAGCGGCGCCTAGTGGACAGAGATGGATTTCGCAGAACGTCACAGAAAATGCTGATGAGCAAATTTTTATTATACTTTAAGGTTACTTATAACATAAAATTCGTCTCTCTCTCTTATAGGCAGCAGCAGTTCTTTTTACGGTGCTTGCGATTCAGATCATAAACCGGATCTCTCAAAAGGTTTTTTTTTAAACACTAAAAAAAAATCTGAGAAGAGGAAGTAACATGAAATCCTCCCACTTTTGGTTAGTGTTCAACATAAATAGCCCTAAAGCGGTTGGTCGTGCACATTGAGATTATATGGAACTCTGTCGATATAGGCGGATTTTAAGCATGAAAGTCATATTTTGATTATTCTTGCGACGATATCTGGTGAGTCAACATATTTTGGGTTCAACGTTTCAGGTCAAATCTTCTAATCACTGAGTTTATTTACTTGGATGAAAGGTGCCCGGAGAGGATCCTTGGAAGTGACCTTGGACAGGGATCTGTGCGTTCTGAGAGGGGCGTCAGCGGTGATTAACTGCCGGTATTCCAAACCTTTTCCCAACACTGTCACCAGAGTTGGCTGGATGAAACAATATCAGGTGGTTGGTTATTGGAGGCCCGGCTCTTTGCCAAATTTCAGGGATTCCTCGCAGCGCTATCGATATTTGGGCAACTTCAACAGTGACTGCCGCCTGCAGATAAATGATGTGCAACACGCCGATGCAGGGGACTACTCTTTCAGTTTTTACACCAGGTCCGAAGCTCAGACGAGTAAAACATCTACTAAGTTGTATGTAAAAGGTAACAACAGGAATAAACCAGCCAGCGAGTGTTTGAATCACCCTTCTAACTTCACCCTTTTCCCTGTGATTCAGAGCTGACGGCTGCTGTGCAGTCGAGCTCCGTGGCGGAAGGCGACGACCTCAGGCTGACCTGTGTGTCGGGCTGTCCCACGCCAGTGGACGCTGTCTGGTTCAAGGATGGACAACCTGTAAGGAACGAGGTCTTTGTAGCCAGGCGAGAGGACACTGGCAGGTACCACTGTGCTGTCCGGGGACAAGAGAGGGTCAGATCTGCTCCCGTGGCCGTAAATGTACTGTGTAAGCCCGTCACACTTTCTCCTAATTTCATCAACTATCACTGATTCAACATCTGCTTAATTAAACTGTTCTGCAGAAGTCACATTAATCAATATTGAAAACAGCAATTACTGATGTGTATAAACTGAAATAAAAATAAGAAATGTGTCTGAAAAAAGATGCCATTCCACCTTTACATACTCTTTTCTATCCATATTTCACTGTATCCTTCAACCTTCCGGCTCATCCCTCCATCAGATCCTCCTGACAGAGTGACCTTGACCATCAGTTCACCCGGGAACGTCGTCAGAGGAAGTTCGGTGGTTCTCACCTGCCACAGCGACGCCAGCCCCCCGGTGAGAAACAACGGGTACAGCCTCTACAGGGAAGGGCGCTTCATCGGGTTGGGGCAGACCTACACCATCCCTGACGTGCAGCCGGATCACAGCGGGCGGTACCACTGTCAGGCCTGGAACAACATCAGCAGCAGAGGGGTGGACCATTTTAACTCCTCTGCGGTCCTCCTCCAGGTCTACTGTACGTATCTGGACATAAACTCAACTCAACACATTTCTGATGATGACGATGTGACTGTGTGGGATCCCGTTCTTCTCCCAGACGTCCCAGAGAACATTTCCATTACAATTAACCCAGCCCATGTGGTGTGGGGCAGCAGTGTGACTCTGACCTGCTCCAGTGATGCTAACCCCCCTGCAGATACCTACATCTGGTACAGAAATACAAACTCCAGCAGCTCCAACGGGCTGCAGGTGGGCTCAGGTCAGGTGTTGTCCATTCCCCCATCCATGGAGGCGCTGCACTCTGGACTGTACCTCTGCCAGGCCAGGAACCAAGTGGGGGGGAAGAACTCGACCGAGGTGCTGCTGGCCATGGTGGATGAGGAGCAGCGGGGTTTGTGTCTGGTAGAGTTTGCAAAGATAACTAGGTTAAAGTGATTAAATGGTGACATGTCTGACCTCCTCAGGTAGCCAGACGCTCCCAGCTGTGTACGGAATTGGACTCGCTCTCATCGTAGCTCTTGTGGTCGCCCTCTTTTTGTTCTGGTGAGTCAGTCATTAATGAAGATGCTGCACTTTTCTCCACTCAAATGCCATTTTTATTGCTTCTCCTTTTCTGGCCGTTGGATGACGTTTTTTTCTTTGTCCAGAATTGCCACATGTGGGCTAACCCTCATTTCCCTTACCAAATAAAATAACAAATTTCTCTTTGATGCGACCAATTTTTCATCAGAGCTTTCAGAAATCTTTTTTTCTTCCACCTTCAAATGAGCTAGACAGATTAGGAGAGTCCGTTCCTGAAACTTTCACACTGTTTTCACGCTGTTACTTTCAAGGAAACTTTAGTCAAAATGTGATCTGGAAGAATGAGCTATATTCTATATTTATATGTTTGTTGTTGTCCTCAGCAGGTGGAAAAAAAGGCGCCTTCATCAGAAGTTCCGCTCTGCCAGACTCCGCTCGCCATATGATCTCCTCCTCTCAGTCTCCTCCGGCATCCATGAGAAGCGAGGTGACCTACTCATTAGTGAACATCAAATCCAGAGATCTGGAGGGGCTGCGACAGTCCAGATGTGCAGGGCTCACGGTAGGTTCACTGTTCCAGTCTGGTGGTGGCTGTTTCACACTTTAGCACTTTTCACACTGCAATAGTTGCGTTAAAAATGCCCTGATGAAGCATTAAATTTGTGGTTAGAACTTTGAGGAACTCTCTATTTTGAAGAGCCATCTAGAGTGAAGCTGATTAAGTTTAAGGAAGTGTTGAGTACGTGGGGAATTTGTCATGCAGGCAGCACAGTTTGTTCTTGGTTTAGTTTATGAATAGAAGGGTGAAAACAACAGCACAATGTAAAAGGAAGCAAAGTGTGTTTGTAATGTTTGGTTAATTTATCCCCACAGGTCCAAAGGAAAAAACAGCATTGACAGTGTGATCTATGCTACCATTTCACCACGATGACCCAGGAACTAACTGTATCGATCATTTTAATTATTTTATATTTGGTACATTTCTGAACAAGGACTCAGTCTTGCCTAATTCTTTACAACATAAAGATTAACAAACTTTGTTAAATATCTGACTTACAATACTTGATGTTTCATGCAATTTGACTCTCACTTTCAGGCATTTTCAACCAGGACACAGGCAGTGCCACAATAGGCATTAAAGAAGCACAAAAGAGCTCCTCTGAGAAGACGATTTCAATGTTTTTATTGCACTGTGGCTCCGCAAAACGCTTCAAATAATCATAAACAACAAAAAACTATTTACAACGAGAACAAAATACTGATTGCAACGAGAGTGAAGTCCGCATCAGTTCGCGTGAGGAAAAAGACAAAACATGTTTGAATAACTGCTTTTTATGCTAAAGCCGGGGTATTGCATGCAGTTTCTGCTATGACATACCTATGTGCAGTTTAAGTAATCTTAAAAAATTAGCAGTTAGCCTTTAGCAACACAAACTTGAGTCCCAATAAATGGCACAGGCTGTACTTAATCTGGAGGACAAACTAAACGGTTATCATCCACAATTTCATGAGTCTGCATGTAAATTCACTTTTTGAGATAACTGTCAACTTGATGCTGTGTGCCACTAAAGTGAACAAGAAGTGGGGGAAAAAAAAAGAAAGGCAAAATAAAAGTCAGAGAAAAAAAATGTATTGTATCACAAAAGTGGCCTCTAGTATTGATCATATTACAAATTCACTTTGGCTTTTATAATCAGTCTTTAACTATACAAAAATAGACTCCTGCAGAGGTTAAACAATGTTAGTAACTCTGCTCACAGTTGGGGTATTAATGGTTCAGGAAAGCAGTATCTGTCTTTATTACCCTAGAGGTCCCTTCTGACCTCTGCAAGGTCGGCTCAGAGCTTCATACCCAATTTCATGGCCGAGCCAATTTGTGCACCCTGGTAAGTTGTGATAGCTCTGTTGGTGGGGGAGACAAGCACAAACACATCTGTGACACCAACGTTTCCTCTGGTATTATGACAAATAAACTCCATAAAAGAAAGAGAGTCTCTCACCCTCATGGCTGTAGATATCCAGGGAAGAAATCGGGAAACTTTGGTGTAGACGCCAGGTTTCTTGGCCATAGCACAGCCCGTTCCCCAGCTCACAACTCCGTGCAGACGATACCGGCTGGTCTTGGACAGACAGTCTTCTGCCACGAAGGGACCGCCGCTGTCTCCCTGTGTCACAGGTTAAGAAGGTCAGAAAATCCACCAAGATACAGAAATGCAAGCATATGAATGAGAGGGCACAGAAAGACTAGAGTTGTGCACCAAAATACATAAACAGAGGAAAATACAGACCTGACAAGCATCAATGCCTCCTTTCTCATAACCAGCACAGAACATGGTAGTGGTGATCTGGTTGTCGTAGTAATCAGGAGCGTTGCATACGGCATCGCTGATGATGGGCACATGTGCCTCCTGAAGGACATCTGCAAGGTGCCCTGACAGGCAACAAAACTGTCAAACTCTGTAGATACTAGCCGATCTGTTGTAAAAAAAAAAACATTAACAATGTCATAAAATATAAACTCACTGAAGTATCCGACATTTCCCCAGCCAGTAATTGTTCCCATTTGCCCATCTATTAATCTTTGCCCATGTGTTGGCAGACAGACAGGCTGGATGAACTCTGTAAATGTACACAAAAAGAAAATTACATCATCTTACTGACGTGCACTAATACAGGGGCTGTAATTCTATATGATAAACACTAGGTAGAAGCAATGCCCAAGCGGAAGATCTTCAATTATATAACACGTTATAAATTAACAAGAAGAATTCAACAATTAACCAGCCACGAATCTAACATAAAATATTAGCCCAGAAAAGTTGACATGTGTATATAGTTCATTTAATGTTCTCAGTTAATCTGTACACATGATATAATTATTCAAATCTGTGCTGTGGGGTCACAAACATTTCCGTGGAAAAGAGATTGCGCTCTTCTTCCTCATCTGTAAAAACTGTTATCATGAAATCGTGTGTATGTGTGTGTGTGTGTTTGTGTATGTGTGTGTGTGTGTGTGTGTCTGCCTTCATACTGTTGAACGTGAGAGGCTGGGTGAGGGCGAGAACGGCGATGTCCCTGCTGTTGTCGTCGATGTTAGCATCCACAAAGGGCAGGTAGCTGCTGTGGTAAACGATAGTCTTAACCTCCGCCACGTTGGCATTGACAGGTTTGTTGGAGATGGAGCCCAGCAACACACTCCAGCGGTTAAGAAAGCTATACCGCCTAGCACAGAAGATATATACTGCTCTTGTATCCATACAGACAAGAGTTTGCATTTTATGCAGCTTTCTTGCTTACTTGGGGAAGCAGTGTGCTGCAGAGACGATCCAGCGGTTTGAGATGATGGACCCCCCGCACTGGTGGACTCCATCATACTGGAGGCTGTTACGATCCCAGTTATGTTGTTTAGTTTGCTTTTACTCTGCGCTCTGCTCCGCCTTTGCGCGTTTGGTTCCGTTTTGTCTCGCCCCCGTGTTTTGTGTTTCCCCGTTTCAATAGGTGCTGCGTCTTGGACTGTGATTGGCTTGTTCGAGATTGGCGTCTTTTAAAAACCCTGGGGTGCCACCCAACGAATCCTTCGGTTCTCTCTCTCGTTCAGTCCCGTGACTCGTCACGTCAGCGCAACAAGCTTCCACTTCGTTTTGTGATACGCAGCCCGTCGGCTGCAGTTCGCCTGCTTCTTTGGAGAAGCCACTTTTGTCTACTTTTGGAATGTTTGCCATGCAACGTGCCTTTAACTATTGATTAGAACTCTAGAATTTAAGTGCTCACTTATTTTTGTATCAACCCCACTTTTGCCATTAAATCTATATTTCACTTATTGATCTTGCGTTATTCCTCGTGCCACTTTCACTTTTCCCTGGTTCAGAATTCCATTTCCATACCCTAGACGGGAACGTGACAAATGGGGGCTCGTCTGGGATATTTGAGTCCATAGCTTTTTGTAATTTTGTTTAGGGTCCTCAGCCTTTTGTGATTTTGATTTCTTTTTTTTCCGAAGGTGTGCGTCTGCAATCCAGAGGTCTGGTGAGTCAGCGTGTTCCCAGCTGGGTTGTTTTCAACCCTTCCTTCGGGGCACTATTTGTTTTTTTGTATGTTTTAATTTGCCTTTTTGGGAGTAACTCCAGGGGGAGGTACGCTAGTCAGAGAGTGGACTAAAGATAAAGTCCTCTCTTATGACGTTAGCGTTTAAAGAGGCCTTCAATTGGTACGCTCTGAAGAGCTAGATAGGTGAGTTAGGTTCCTGGTTAGGCAGTCAGGACCAGACTCTGACACCCTGCGTCTTGGGGTGGTTGCAGTGCAGTCTCTCGGATTTTGTTTGATTTTGTTAATGCTAATTTTGGAGGCATTTGGCACGCCGCACGCGTTTTTACGCACCAGATTCTGCATGGTTTTTGGCTTCTTTCTGATCTACATTGTACATTTCTGCTTGAATTCTCCATTAACCGAAGTTTTTTTGTGTTACAGGATGGTGTCTGTTGAAGATTTTTGTAAGAATCCTACGAAGGATAGTTTGTTACGCTGCACTAAAGAGCAGCTAATTAGTATTGTGGAACATTATTCTGTAACTATTACTAGTGACGATAAAAAGCTTAAGGCAGCATTGTTGGAGAAAGTAGAAAAGGGCTTGATCGATAAAAATATTATTGCTAAAGCTGAAAGTGTCGGCTCCCCGTCAAATTTGCCCCAATCGCCAACTGCAGAGCTTTCGTTTAAAATGCAGGAGTATAATTTGGAAGGTCGCAAATTGCAGCTCCATACAGCACAACTTAGAGCAGTCCGTGAGGTATGGCTCTTCGAGAAAGAGAACTCGAAAAAGAGGTTCGGTCACGACAATTAGAGGTGGATAAAGAAATCGAATTAAGGAAATTGGAACAACAAGAAAGAGAGAATCAGAAAAAGATGGAGTTCCAACGCGAGCGTGAGGAGCGAGGATTTAATTTGAGTCTAATGATATATGTGCTTTGATTAATGAGTTTCCAGGCTTGTTTTCCGATGTTCTGTCGTTGACCAATGTACTTCGCCACGACATTGATGTAGGTGACCAGGCACCAATAAAACAGCACGCATATCGTGTCAATCCGACAAAAAGAGCAATTATGCAATCGGAGGTAGCCTATCTCCTCAATCATGGACTGGCCGGGCCCAGTGCTAGCGCGTGGAGTTCGCCGTGTCTCCTGGTTCTCAAACCAGATGGCACGTTTAGATTCTGTACAGACTACAGAAAAGTAAACGCTGTAACGAAAACCGACTCTTCCCCTTACCTCGTATGGAGGATTGCGTCGACCGTGTTGGCTCCGCCCACTTCGTTACGAAGTTAGATCTTCTCAAGGACTATTGGCAAGTGGGATTAACGCCCAGAGCCTCCGAAATTTCTGCCTTCGTTACACCTGACAACTTTGCACAATACAAGGTTATGGCGTTTGGTCTTAAAAATGCCCCGTCAAGCTTCAACGGCTTATGAATAAAGTTCTCGCTGGTGTCCCAAACTGTGAGTCGTACTTGGATGATGTGGTCATTTACTCATCCTCCTGGTCTGAGCATATTGATAACATTCGCTTGGTATTCACGCGCTTGAGAGATGCGTCTCTGACCCTCAACCTAGCTAAATGTGAATTCGCCAAAGCAACCATAACCTACTTGGGGAAACAGGTTGGCCAAGGCCAAGTGCGCCCAGTGGAAGCTAAAGTATCCGCTATCGTGGACTTCCCCATTCCATCTGGTAGACGAGAGCTTCGTAGATTTCTAGGAATGATTGGCTATTATCGTAGTTTCTGCCGCAACTTTTCCGATGTGATACTACCGCTAACGAATCTGCTTAAGAAATCTTGCTCGTTCGTCAGTGGATTGCGACTCTGCTTTCCAGAACGCTAAAGCGCTGCTTTGTAGTGCACCCGTACTGGCGTCTCCAAATTTTGATGTGCCTTTCAAATTAGAGGTTGATGCCAGCGGCACTGGTGCAGGTGCTGTCCTCCTGCAGGAAGATACTAGTGGGACTGATCACCCCGTTTGTTATTTTTCAAAGAAGTTTTTGAAGCACCAGCTTAACTACAGCACAATTGAGAAGGAGGCTTTAGCTTAACTGTTTGCACTCCAACATTTTGAGGTGTATGTGGGTTCCACGTCTAAGCCTGTCGTTGTTTTCACTGACCATAACCCTTTGCTGTTCCTATCCAGGATGAAAAATTCAAATCAGCGTCTGATGCGTTGGTCCTTATATCTGCAAGGATTCAACCTGGAGATAAGGTATTAGAAAGGAAAATAAAACGTTCTAGCTGATGCTTTGTCACGCTAAGAGATACTGATATGAGAGCACTTCTTGATTAACATTATATGTTGATTTTTGGTGGTGGGGGTGTTACGATCCCAGTTATGTTGTTTAGTTTGCTTTTACTCTGCGCTCTGCTCCGCCTTTGCGCGTTTGGTTCCGTTTTGTCTCGCCCCCCGTTTTTTGTGTTCCCCGTTTCAATAGGTGCTGCGTCTTGGACTGTGATTGGCTTGTTCGAGATTGGCGTCCTTTTAAAAACCCTGGGGTGCAACCCAACGAATCCTTCGGTTCTCTCTCTCGTTCAGTCCCGTGACTCGTCACATCAGCGCAACAAGCTTCCACTTCGTTTTGCGATACGCAGCCCGTCGGCTGCAGTTCACCTGCTTCTGTGGAGAAGCCACTTTTGTCTACTTTTGGAATGTTTGCCATGCAACGTGCCTTTAACTATTGATTAGAACTCTATAATTTAAGTGCTCACTTATTTTTGTATCAACCCCACTTTTGCCATTAAATCTATATTTCACTTATTGATCTTGCGTTATTCCTCGTGCCACCTTCACTTTTCCCTGGTTCAGAATTCCATTTCCACATACCCTAGACTGGAACGTGACAGAGGCTCATCTGCCAAGGCCAACTTCCCTGCCTGGCATCTAAACCACCGACTATACGGTCTGCTGCAAAACTACGCCTGCCGCATTCTGAGGGGAGAGAGCAGATAGAAAATCAAACAGTGTGGGGGTAATTTTAGGACACAACTGGGGGAAAACAGACAAGATAGGCATAAAGGAGGGGATTAGAATGCCAGACAGGATGTGTAAGCATCAAGGAAGCAAAGAAAAACACAAAGATCACGAGAGAAAGAGTAGCCCAGCGTGTGAAATAAGGTGGGAGAGTGTCCAGAGCGTGTCGGACAGTGATAGTATATCTCAGCAAACATCTTACCTTGGCACAAGAGTGTGAGAACCTCCCGGCTCTCACAGTCACTGGAACAAAGACAGACACAGTTAGCAACAACAGCCTGACGTCCAAACTAGCATAGTGCTGATGTTTCTGTGCGTTAACCAAGAAGAGAGGTGAAAGAAAAGGGCAAAGGGAGGACAGTGGCTGTCGGTGCAGCGTCGCACAGACGGGTGGAGCTTACCACGGGAACAACGCGTCTTTGATTTTCTTGCCGTAGCTGAGCTCTTCCTGTTTGACGCAGAAGAACTCGCCACCATCTCTGCTGGCCTCCGGCACTGAAGCAACCGAGTAATTCACCACACTGAAACGCACAAACACACTTCAGTCGCATGTCACAGCATTTAATGCTCAGATAGATCTGTAAAAAACCCATCTCACCTAACAAAACCCACTTCCTCACAGCTGATGCTAGCAAGGAACTCATTGGCTGAGGAGGAACACACCTGGCGCCACCTCTTGTGGGTGGAGTCAAACACACTGATCCTTGCTGCTTTGTTACAACCATGCAACTAACACAGCGGTAATTTCCTTATAATTTTAGATACATTTCGAATAGAACAATTTTTCAAGAAGTTCTGTCAGATTTCTCTTGTGTGGAAAATAGAAGCGAGACTCTGGCGGTTCTGAAATAAACTTAACCAAACCTTTAAAATACAAACATTAAAAAACAATTGCCTAACTCAAAAAATAAGATTTAATTACACTTCTCCAAAACAACCCCTTTTTGTTCTTTCTTCCTTTCTTCGTCTTCATGTCTTGGCCATCGTAGTCGCTGTCTGACATTAATTGTAGGTATATAATTATGATATTTCTGTGTAGATTATCTGGGGACCAGTCAGCTGCGTTGCCTTCGTTTAGTTTAATGTTCCAGCAGCGGCGCCTAGTGGACAGAGATGGATTTCGCAGAACGTCACAGAAAATGCTGATGAGCAAATTTTTATTATACTTTAAGGTTACTTATAACATAAAATTCGTCTCTCTCACTTATAGGCAGCAGCAGTTCTTTTTACGGTGCTTGCGATTCAGATCATAAACCAGAATCTCTCAAAAGGTTTTTTTTTAACACTAAAAAAAAAATCTGAGAAGAGGAAGGAACATGAAATCCTCCCACTTTTGGTTAGTGTTCAACATAAATAGCCCTAAAGCGGTTGGTCGTGCACATTGAGATTATATGGAACTCTGTCGATATAGGCGGATTTTAAGCATGAAAAGTCATATTTTGATTATTCTTGCGACGATATCTGGTGAGTCAACATATTTTGGGTTCAACGTTTCAGGTCAATCTTCTAATCACTGAGTTTATTTACTTGGATGAAAGGTGCCCAGAGAGGATCCTTGGAAGTGACCTTGGACAGGGATCTGTGCGTTCTGAAAGGGGCGTCAGCGGTGATTAACTGCCGGTATTCCAATCCTTTTTCCCACGCTGTCACCGAAGTTGGCTGGTGGACACAATATCAGGAGGTTGGTTATTGGAGGCCCGGCTCTTTGCCAAAATCGGGGATCCCTCGCAGCGCTATCAATATTTGGGCAACTACATCAGTGACTGCCGCCTGCAGATAAATGATGTGCAACACGCCGATGCAGGGGACTACTTTTTCAGTTTTTACACCAGGTCGAAGCTCAGACAGTAGTAAAACTACTAAGTTATATGTAAAAGGTAACAACAGGAATAAACCAGCCAGCGAGTGTTTGAATCACCCTTCTAACTTCACCCTTTTCCCTGTGATTCAGAGCTGACGGCTGCTGTGCAGTCGAGCTCCGTGGCGGAAGGCGACTTCATCAGGCTGACCGTGTGTCGGGCTGTCCCACGCCAGTGGACATTGTCTGGTTCAAGGATGGAAAACCTGTAAGGAACGTCTTTGTAGCCAGGCGAGAGGACACTGGCAGGTACCACTGTGCTGTCTGGAGACAAGAGGGTCAGATCTGCTCCCGTGGCCGTAAATGTACTGTGTAAGCCCGTCACACTTTCTCCTAATTTCATCAACTATCACTGATTCAACATCTGCTTAATTAAACTGTTCTGCAGAAGTCACATTAATCAATTTTGAAAACAGCAATTACTGATGTGTATA
Organism: Takifugu flavidus; assembly: GCF_003711565.1. NCBI lineage: Eukaryota > Metazoa > Chordata > Actinopteri > Tetraodontiformes > Tetraodontidae > Takifugu > Takifugu flavidus. Next base: position 34,553 of record NW_026621969.1, on the reverse strand, counting down.
AACTGAAATAAAAATAAGAAATGTGTCTGAAAAAAGATGCCATTCCACCTTTACATACTCTTTTCTATCCATATTTCACTGTATCCTTCAACCTTCCGGCTCATCCCTCCATCAGATCCTCCTGACAGAGTGACCTTGACCATCAGTTCACCCGGGAACGTCGTCAGAGGAAGTTCGGTGGTTCTCACCTGCCACAGCGACGCCAGCCCCCCGGTGAGAAACAACGGGTACAGCCTCTACAGGGAAGGGCGCTTCATCGGGTCGGGGCAGAACTACACCATCCCTGACGTGCAGCCGGATCACAGCGGGCGGTACCACTGTCAGGCCTGGAACAGCATCAGCAGCAGAGGGGTGGACCATTTTAACTCCTCTGCGGTCCTCCTCCAGGTCTACTGTACGTATCTGGACATAAACTCAACTCAACACATTTCTGATGATGACGATGTGACTGTGTGGGATCCCGTTCTTCTCCCAGACGTCCCAGAGAACATTTCCATTACAATTAACCCAGCCCATGTGGTGTGGGGCAGCAGCAGTGTGACTCTGACCTGCTCCAGTGATGCTAACCCCCCTGCAGATACCTACATCTGGTACAGAAATACAAACTCCAGCAGCTCCAACGGGCTGCAGGTGGGCTCAGGTCAGGTGTTGTCCATTCCCTCCATGGAGGCGCTGCACTCTGGACTGTACCTCTGCCAGGCCAGGAACCAAGTGGGGGGGAAGAACTCGACCGAGGTGCTGCTGGCCATGGTGGATGAGGAGCAGCGGGGTTTGTGTCTGGTAGAGTTTGCAAAGATAACTAGGTTAAAGTGATTAAATGGTGACATGTCTGACCTCCTCAGGTAGCCAGACGCTCCCAGCTGTGGTCGGAATTGGACTCGCTCTCATCGTAGCTCTCGTGGTCGCCCTCTTTTTGTTCTGGTGAGTCAGTCATTAATGAAGATGCTGCACTTTTCTCCACTCAAATGTCATTTTGCTTCTCCTTTTCTGGGCGTTGTATGACGTTTTTCTTTGTCCAGAATTGCCACATGTGGGCTAACCCTCATTTCCCTTACCAAATAAAATAACACATTTCTCTTTGATGCGAAATAGCAAAACTCGTGCATCTAAGAAAGTGAGGTGCATCTAAGAACATTTTTTCTACCGCTATTTTTTTAAAATCACACCTGCATTTACATAGATTTTAAAATGACAATGTCTTAAAAATAAATAAAAATCTAAATAAAGTGAAGGTGAACTCTGACCTAGTTCAAAGGTCAGTATTGTGCGCATGAAAGAACCTTTGCGCTTGTGGAGAATAAACTAGCAGGCAGTGAAGATGGTGAGTGGAGGGCAATTTTCTACCCCAAAAACCTGGCAAAAAGAAGACAGTAAATTTATCATTTTCAAAGTGAATGGGAGGAAGAGTCATTTTTTACTACTGTGAAAGGAAGGTGTGTATGTTGCATTTGTGGGGCGACTGTGATGACAGCGAAGCAGCACAATGTGGAGCGACGCTTCACTACGTGTCATGAAAGCTACAATGCTAATGCTAACTACCCACCGGGAAGCATTCTACAGTCAGAGAAGGCCCATGAGCTAAAAAGTGTGTTTATAAAATGTAACAGATTTTGAGCAGAATTGCAGTAGATTTGTTCAGTTAAGATTTATTCAATAGGAAAGTTGATTTTTTTTTAAATGTTGCATAACTTTTTAAAACATGGTTCAACATAGTTTATGAATTGTTAAAATGGTTTAGTTTCTTATGGTTGAAAAGGTCTGGGGAAAACTCGACATTTTTTTTCTGATCAAATGTAGAAGTGATCATCTGAACAATTGCTGAGATTAATAATATTAAAGTGTTGAATATTGATCTTTTCTGTTACCCACTCTAAGTTATTGATACACACACAACACACCACACACACAGACAATTTGTTATTTTAGAGGAGTGTGTCAAGCGGTAGCCCTTCACAGGACTCGGAACCCATGACGTAGCTCTTGGTTTCAAAAAGGTTGGTGACCCCTGAGCTAGACAGATTAGGAGAGTCCGTTCCCGAAACTTTCCGCTGTTTTCACGCTGCTACTTTCAAGGAAACTTTAGTCAAAATGTGATCTGGAAGAATGAGCTATATTCTATATTTATATGTTTGTTGTTGTCTCAGCAGGTGGAAAAAAAGGCGCCTTCATCAGAAGGCGCTTGATGAATCCAACGTCATATACAGCAACATCCAAAGGCCAGACTCCGCTCTGCCAGACGTCGCTCGCCATACGATCCCTTCCTCCTCCTCCTCTCAGTCTCCGGCATCCATCGGAGGCGAGGTGACCTACTCATTAGTGAACATCAAATCCAGAGATCTGGAGGGGCTGAGCGACAGTCCAGATGTGCAGGGCTCACGGTAGGTTCACTGTTCCAGTCTGGTGGTGGCTGTTTTCACACTTTAGCACTTTTCACACTGCAATAGTTGCGTTAAAAACGCCCTGATGAAGCATAAATTTGTGGTTAGAACTTTGAGGAACTCTCTATTTTGAAGAGCCATACAGTGAAGCTGATTAAGTTCAAGGAAGTGTTGAGTACGTGGGGAATTTGTCATGCAGGCAGCACAGTTTGTTCTTGGTTTAGTTTATGAATAGAAGGGTGAAAACAACAGCACAATGTAAAAGGAAGCAAAGTGTGTTTGTAATGTTTGGTTAATTTATCCCCACAGGTCCAAAGGAAAAAACAGCATCGACAGTGTGATCTATGCTACCATTTCACCACGATGACCCAGGAACTAACTGTATCGATCATTTTAATTATTTTATATTTGGTACATTTCTGAACAAGGACTCAGTCTTGCCTAATTCTTTACAACATAAAGATTAACAAACTTTGTTAAATATCTGACTTGCATTTTCAACCAGGACACAGGCAGTGCCACAATAGGCATTAAAGAAGCACACAAAAGAGCTCCTCTGAGAAGACGATTTCAATTTTTTTATTGCACTGTGGCTCCGCAAAACGCTTCAAATAAACATCATAAACAACAAAAAACTATTTACAACGAGAACAAAATACTGATTGCAACAAGAGTGAAGTCCGCATCAGTTCGTGTGAGGAAAAAGACAAAACATGTTTGAATAACTGCTTTTTATGCTAAAGCCGGGGTATTGCATGCAGTTTCTGCTATGACATACCTATGTGCAGTTTAAGTAATCTTAAAAAATTAGCAGTTAGCCTTTAGCAACACAAACTTGAGTCCCAAATAAATGGCACAGGCTGTACTTAATCTGGAGGACAAACTAAACGGTTATCATCCACAATTTCATGAGTCTGCATGTAAATTCACTTTTTGAGATAACTGTCAACTTGATGCTGTGTGCCACTAAAGTGAACAAGAAGTGGGGGAAAAAACAAGAAAGAAAGGCAAAAGAAAAGTCACAGAAAAAAAATGTATTGTATCACAAAAGTGGCCTCTAGTATTGATCATATTACAAATTCACTTTGGCTTTTATAATCAGTCTTTAACTATACAAAAATAGACTCCTGTAGAGGTTAAGCAATGTTAGTAACTCTGCTCACAGTTGGGGTATTAATGGTTCAGGAAGCAGTATCTGTCTTTATTACCCTGAGGTCCCTTCTGACCTCTGCAAGGTCGGCTCAGAGCTTCATACCCAATTTCATGGCCGAGCCAATTTGTGCACCCCTGGTAAGTTGTGATAGCTCTGTTGGTGGGGGAGACAAGCACAAACACATCTGTAACACCAACGTTTCCTCTGGTATTATGACAAATAAACTCCATAAAAGAAAGAGAGTCTCTCACCCTCATGGCTGTAGATATCCAGGGAAGAAATCGGGAAACTTTGGTGTAGACGCCAGGTTTCTTGGCCATAGCACAGCCCGTTCCCCAGCTCACAACTCCGTGCAGACGATACCGGCTGGTCTTGGACAGACAGTCTTCTGCCACGAAGGGACCGCCGCTGTCTCCCTGTGTCACAGGTTAAGAAGGTCAGAAAATCCACCAAGATACAGAAATGCAAGCATATGAATGAGAGGGCACAGAAAGACTAGATTTGTGCACCAAAATACATAAACAGAGGAAAATACAGACCTGACAAGCATCAATGCCTCCTTTCTCATAACCAGCACAGAACATGGTAGTGGTGATCTGGTTGTCATAGTAATCAGGAGCGTTGCATACGGCATCGCTGATGATGGGCACATGTGCCTCCTGAAGGACATCTGCAAGGTGCCCTGACAGGCAACAAAACTGTCAAACTCTGTAGATATTAGCCGATCTTTTGTAAAAAACAAAAACAAAAAAAAAAAAAAAAAAACAATAACAATTGTCATAAAATATAAACTCACTGAAGTATCCGACATTTCCCCAGCCAGTAATTGTTCCCATTTGCCCATCTATTAATCTTTGTCCATGTGTTGGCAGACAGACAGGCTGGATGTACTCTGTAAATGTACACAAAAAGCAAATTACATCATCTTACTGACGTGCACTAATACAGGGGCTGTAATTCTATATGATAAACACTAGGTGGAAGCAATGCCCAAGCGGAAGATCTTCAATTATATAACATGTTATAAATAACAAGAAGAATTCAACAATTAACCAGCCACAAATCTAACATCAAATATTAGCCCAGAAAAGTTGACATGTGTATATAGTTCATTTAATGTTCTCAGTTAATCTGTACACATGTTATAATTATTCAAATCTGTGCTGTGGGGTCACAAACATTTCCGTGGAAAAGAGATTGCGCTCCTTCTTCCTCATCTGTAAAAACTGTTATCATGAAATCGTGTGTGTGTGTGTGTGTGTTGTGTGTGTGTGTGGTGTGTGATGTCCCTGCTGTTGTCGTCGATGTTAGCATCCACAAAGGGCAGGTAGCTGCTGTGGTAAACGATAGTCTTAACCTCCGCCACGTTGGCATTGACAGGTTTGTTGGAGATGGAGCCCAGCAACACACTCCAGCGGTTAAGAAAGCTATACCGCCTAGCACAGAAGATATATACTGCTCTTGTATCCATACAGACAAGAGTTTGCATTTTATGCAGCTCTCTTGCTTACTTGGGGAAGCAGTGTGCTGCAGAGACGATCCAGCGGTTTGAGATGATGGACCCCCCGCACTGGTGGACTCCATCATACTGGAGGCTCACCTGCCAAGGCCAACTTCCCTGCCTGGCATCTACACCACCGACTATACGGTCTGCTGCAAAACTACGCCTGCCGCATTCTGAGGGGAGAGAGCAGATAGAAAATCAAACAGTGTGGGGGTAATTTTAGGACACAACTGGGGGAAAACAGACAAGATAGGCATAAAGGAGGGGATTAGAATGCCAGACAGGATGTGAAAGCATCAAGGAAGCAAAGAAAAACACAAAGATCACGAGAGAAAGAGTAGCCCAGCGTGTGAAATAAGGTGGGAGAGTGTCCAGAGTGTGTCGGACAGTGATAGTATATCTCAGCAAACATCTTACCTTGGCACAAGAGTGTGAGAACCTCCCGGCTCTCACAGTCACTGGAACAAAGACAGACACAGTTAGCAACAACAGCCTGACGTCCAAACTAGCATAGTGCTGATGTTTCTGTGCGTTAACCAAGAAGAGAGGTGAAAGAAAAGGGCAAAGGGAGGACAGTGGCTGTCGGTGCAGCGTCGCACAGACGGGTGGAGCTTACCACGGGAACAACGCGTCTTTGATTTTCTTGCCGTAGCTGAGCTCTTCCTGTTTGACGCAGAAGAACTCGCCACCATCTCTGCTGGCCTCCGGCACTGAAGCAACGGAGTGATTCACCACACTGAAACGCACAAACACACTTCAGTCGCATGTCACAGCATTTAATGCTCAGATATATCTGTAAAAAACCCATCTCACCTAACAAAACCCACTTCCTCACAGCTGATGCTAGCAAGGAACTCATTGGCTGAGGAGGAACACACCTGGCGCCACCTCTTGTGGGTGGAGTCAAACACACTGATCCTTGCTGCTTTGTTCCAACCATGCAACTAACACAGCGGTAATTTCATTATAATTTTAGATAAATTTCGAATAGAACAATTTTTCAAGAAGTTCTGTCAGATTTCTCTTGTGTGGAAAATAGAAGCGAGACTCTGGCGGTTCTGAAATAAACTTAACCAAACCTTTAAAATACAAACATTAAAAAACAATTGCCTAACTCAAAAAATAAGATTTAATTACACTTCTCCAAAAACAACCCCCTTTTTGTTCTTTCTTCCTTTCTTCGTCTTCATGTCTTGGCCATCGTAGTCGCTGTCTGACATTAATTGTAGGTACATAATTATGATATTTCTGTGTAGATTATCTGGGGACCAGTCAGCTGCGTTGCCTTCGTTTAGTTTAATGTTCCAGCAGCGGCGCCTAGTGGACAGAGATGGATTTCGCAGAACGTCACAGAAAATGCTGATGAGCACATTTTTATTATACTTTAAGGTTACTTATAACATAAAATTCGTCTCTCTCTCTTATAGGCAGCAGCAGTTCTTTTTACGGTGCTTGCGATTCAGATCAAACCGGAATCTCTCAAAAAAAAATCTGAGAAGAGGAAGGAACATGAAATCCTCCCACTTTTGGTTAGTGTTCAACATAAATAGCCCTAAAGCGGTTGGTCGTGCACATTGAGATTATATGGAACTCTGTCGATATAGGCGGATTTTAAGCATGAAAAGTCATATTTTGATTATTCTTGCGACGATATCTGGTGAGTCAACATATTTTGGGTTCAACGTTTCAGGTCAAACTTCTAATCACTGAGTTTATTTACTTGGATGAAAGGTGCCGGAGAGGATCCTTGGAAGTGACCTTGGACAGTGATCTGTGCGTTCTGAGAGGGGCGTCAGCGGTGATTAACTGCCGGTATTCCAATCCTTTTACCACACTGTCACCGAGTTGTCTGGACGAAATTCAGCAGGGGTTGGTTATTGGAGGCCCGTCTCTTTGCCAAATTTCGGGATTCCTCGCAGCGCTATCGATATTTGGGCAACTTCATCAGTGACTGCCGCCTGCAGATAAATGATGTGCAACACGCCGATGCAGGGGACTACTTTTCAGTTTTTACACCAGTTTCGAAGCTCAGACAAGTAAAACTACTAAGTTGTATGTAAAAGGTAACAACAGGAATAAACCAGCCAGCGAGTGTTTGAATCACCCTTCTAACTTCACCCTTTTCCCTGTGATTCAGAGCTGACGGCTGCTGTGCAGTCGAGCTCCGTGGCGGAAGGCGACGACATCAGGCTGACCTGTGTGTCGGGCTGTCCCACGCCAGTGGACACTGTCTGGTTCAAGGATGGACAACCTGTAAGGAACGAGGTCTTTGTAGCCAGGCGAGAGGACACTGGCAGGTACCACTGTGCTGTCCGGGGACAAGAGTGGGTCAGATCTGCTCCCGTGGCCGTAAATGTACTGTGTAAGCCCGTCACACTTTCTCCTAATTTCATCAACTATCACTGATTCAACATCTGCTTAATTAAACTGTTCTGCAGAAGTCACATTAATCAATTTTGAAAACAGCAATTACTGATGTGTATAAACTGAAATAAAAATAAGAAATGTGTCTGAAAAAAGATGCCATTCCACCTTTACATACTCTTTTCTATCCATATTTCACTGTATCCTTCAACCTTCCGGCTCATCCCTCCATCAGATCCTCCTGACAGAGTGACCTTGACCATCAGTTCACCCGGGAACGTCGTCAGAGGAAGTTCGGTGGTTCTCACCTGCCACAGCGACGCCAGCCCCCCGGTGAGAAAGAAACGGGTACAGCCTCTACAGGGAAGGGCGCTTCATCGGGTCGGGGCAGAACTACACCATCCCTGACGTGCAGCCGGATCACAGCGGGCGGTACCACTGTCAGGCCTGGAACAACATCAGCAGCAGAGGGGTGGACCATTTTAACTCCTCTGCGGTCCTCCAGGTCTACTGTACGTATCTGGACATAAACTCAACTCAACACATTTCTGATGATGACGATGTGACTGTGTGGGATCCCGTTCTTCTCCCAGACGTCCCAGAGAACATTTCCATTACAATTAACCCAGCCCATGTGGTGTGGGGCAGCAGTGTGACTCTGACCTGCTCCAGTGATGCTAACCCCCCTGCAGATACCTACATCTGGTACAGAAATACAAACTCCAGCAGCTCCAACGGGCTGCAGGTGGGCTCAGGTCAGGTGTTGTCCATTTCCTCCATGGAGGCGCTGCACTCTGGACTGTACCTCTGCCAGGCCAGGAACCAAGTGGGGGGGAAGAACTCGACCGAGGTGCTGCTGGCCATGGTGGATGAGGAGCAGCGGGGTTTGTGTCTGGTAGAGTTTGCAGCAAGATAACTAGGTTAAAGTGATTAAATGGTGACATGTCTGACCTCCTCAGGTAGCCAGACGCTCCCAGCTGTGGTCGGAATTGGACTCGCTCTCATCGTAGCTCTCGTGGTCGCCCTCTTTTGTTCTGGTGAGTCAGTCATTAATGAAGATGCTGCACTTTTCTCCACTCAAATGCCATTTTTATTGCTTCTCCTTTTCTGGGCGTTGGATGACGTTTTTCTTTGTCCAGAATAGCCACATGTGGGCTAACCCTCATTTCCCTTACCAAATAAAATAACAAATTTCTCTTTGATGCGACCAATTTTTCATCAGAGCTTTCAGAAATCTTTTTTTCTTCCACCTTAAATGAGCTAGACAGATTAGGAGAGTCCGTTCCAGAAACTTTCCCGCTGTTTTCACGCTGCTACTTTCAAGGAAACTTTAGTCAAAATGTGATCTGGAAGAATGAGCTATATTCTATATTTATATGTTTGTTGTTGTCTCAGCAGGTGGAAAAAAAGGCGCCTTCATCAGAAGGCGCTTGATGAATCCAACGTCATATACAGCAACATCCAAAGGCCAGACTCCGCTCTGCCAGACGTCGCTCGCCATACGATCTCCTCCTCTCAGTCTCCGGCATCCATGAGAAGCGAGGTGATCTACTCATTAGTGAACATCAAATCCAGAGATCTGGAGGGGCTGCGACAGTCCAGATGTGCAGGGCTCACGGTAGGTTCACTGTTCCAGTCTGGTGGTGGCTGTTTCACACTTTAGCACTTTTCACACTGCAATAGTTGCGTTAAAAATGCCCTGATGAAGCATTAAATTTGTGGTTAGAACTTTGAGGAACTCTCTATTTTGAAGAGCCATCTAGAGTGAAGCTGATTAAGTTTAAGGAAGTGTTGAGTACGTGGGGAATTTGTCATGCAGGCAGCACAGTTTGTTCTTGGTTTAGTTTATGAATAGAAGGGTGAAAACAACAGCACAATGTAAAAGGAAGCAAAGTGTGTTTGTAATGTTTGGTTAATTTATCCCCACAGGTCCAAAGGAAAAAACAGCATTGACAGTGTGATCTATGCTACCATTTCACCACGATGACCCAGGAACTAACTGTATCGATCATTTTAATTATTTTATATTTGGTACATTTCTGAACAAGGACTCAGTCTTGCCTAATTCTTTACAACATAAAGATTAACAAACTTTGTTAAATATCTGACTTGCATTTTCAACCAGGACACAGGCAGTGCCACAATAGGCATTAAAGAAGCACAAAAGAGCTCCTCTGAGAAGACGATTTCAATTTTTTATTGCACTGTGGCTCCGCAAAACGCTTCAAATAAACATCATAAACAACAAAAAACTATTTACAACGAGAACAAAATACTGATTGCAACAAGAGTGAAGTCCGCATCAGTTCGCTGTGAGGAAAAAGACAAAACATGTTTGAATAACTGCTTTTTATGCTAAAGCCGGGGTATTGCATGCAGTTTCTGCTATGACATACCTATGTGCAGTTTAAGTAATCTTAAAAAATTAGCAGTTAGCCTTTAGCAACACAAACTTGAGTCCCAAATAAATGGCACAGGCTGTACTTAATCTGGAGGACAAACTAAACGGTTATCATCCACAATTTCATGAGTCTGCATGTAAATTCACTTTTTGAGATAACTGTCAACTTGATGCTGTGTGCCACTAAAGTGAACAAGAAGTGGGGGAAAAAACAAGAAAGGCAAAAGAAAAGAAAAGTCAGAAAAAAAATGTATTGTATCACAAAAGTGGCCTCTAGTATTGATCATATTACAAATTCACTTTGGCTTTTATAATCAGTCTTTAACTATACAAAAATAGACTCCTGTAGAGGTTAAACAATGTTAGTAACTCTGCTCACAGTTGGGGTATTAATGGTTCAGGAAAGCAGTATCTGTCTTTATTACCCTCGAGGTCCCTTCTGACCTCTGCAAGGTCGGCTCAGAGCTTCATACCCAATTTCATGGCCGAGCCAATTTGTGCACCCCTGGTAAGTTGTGATAGCTCTGTTGGTGGGGGAGACAAGCACAAACACATCTGTAACACCAACGTTTCCTCTGGTATTATGACAAATAAACTCCATAAAAGAAAGAGAGTCTCTCACCCTCATGGCTGTAGATATCCAGGGAAGAAATCGGGAAACTTTGGTGTAGACGCCAGGTTTCTTGGCCATAGCACAGCCCGTTCCCCAGCTCACAACTCCGTGCAGACGATACCGGCTGGTCTTGGACAGACAGTCTTCTGCCACGAAGGGACCGCCGCTGTCTCCCTGTGTCACAGGTTAAGAAGGTCAGAAAATCCACCAAGATACAGAAATGCAAGCATATGAATGAGAGGGCACAGAAAGACTAGATTTGTGCACCAAAATACATAAACAGAGGAAAATACAGACCTGACAAGCATCAATGCCTCCTTTCTCATAACCAGCACAGAACATGGTAGTGGTGATCTGGTTGTCATAGTAATCAGGAGCGTTGCATACGGCATCGCTGATGATGGGCACATGTGCCTCCTGAAGGACATCTGCAAGGTGCCCTGACAGGCAACAAAACTGTCAAACTCTGTAGATATTAGCCGGTCTTTTGTAAAAAACAAAAAACAATAACAATTGTCATAAAATATAAACTCACTGAAGTATCCGACATTTCCCCAGCCAGTAATTGTTCCCATTTGCCCATCTATTAATCTTTGTCCATGTGTTGGCAGACAGACAGGCTGGATGTACTCTGTAAATGTACACAAAAAGAAAATTACATCATCTTACTGACGTGCACTAATACAGGGGCTGTAATTCTATATGATGAACACTAGGTGGCAGCAATGCCCAAGTGGAAGATCTTCAATTATATAACACGTTATAAATTAACAAGAAGAATTCAACAATTAACCAGCCACGAATCTAACATAAAATATTAGCCCAGAAAAGTTGACATGTGTATATAGTTCATTTAATGTTCTCAGTTAATCTGTACACATGATATAATTATTCAAATCTGTGCTGTGGGGTCACAAACATTACCGTGGAAAAGAGATTGCGCTCCTTCTTCCTCATCTGTAAAAACTGTTATCATGAAATCGTGTGTGTGTGTGTGTGTGTGTGTGTGTTTCATACCGTTGAAACGAGAGAGGCTGGGTGAGGGCGAGAACGGCGATGTCCCTGCTGTTGTCGTCGATGTTAGCATCCACAAAGGGCAGGTAGCTGCTGTGGTAAACGATAGTCTTAACCTCCGCCACGTTGGCATTGACAGGTTTGTTGGAGATGGAGCCCAGCAACACACTCCAGCGGTTAAGAAAGCTATACCGCCTAGCACAGAAGATATATACTGCTCTTGTATCCATACAGACAAGAGTTTGCATTTTATGCAGCTCTCTTGCTTACTTGGGGAAGCAGTGTGCTGCAGAGACGATCCAGCGGTTTGAGATGATGGACCCCCCGCACTGGTGGACTCCATCATACTGGAGGCTCACCTGCCAAGGCCAACTTCCCTGCCTGGCATCTACACCACCGACTATACGGTCTGCTGCAAAACTACGCCTGCCGCAGTCTGAGGGGAGAGAGCAGATAGAAAATCAAACAGTGTGGGGGTAATTTTAGGACACAACTGGGGGAAAACAGACAAGATAGGCATAAAGGAGGGGATTAAAATGCCAGACAGGATGTGAAAGTGTGGCGGGGTGGAGAGAGGTGGAACGGTTAACGACAACGCCACCTGGGGAGTTTCACCCCAGGAATTAACCGAGAACAGGCACGCGCAGATAAGGTTCTATTCCAGAGGCAGAGATGGGATTGAGGGTTAGGCACTACAATTTTATTAAATCCAATACTCAACAAAAAATAACTCAGCTGTACAAAAGTCAAACAAAAGGGGTGGACAGGGCTGGGGCCCCACCGGCAGGTTAAAACTCAATTAGGGGAGATAAACAAACTAAAAACACCCGTGCTACTGCAAACAAACTACACACGAGGGGTGATGAAAACGCCCTCCACCAGGGGTTGGGTCCCCGCCGTGGCCCGCAGCACCTGTCCACAAGAAAAAGAGAACAATTAATTTACAGTGATAAACAATCAGACGCGACGAGCGCAAACACCTCCTCACACAGAAGGCAAATAAATGGTGACCAGGTCGTCTAAGAAATTAACGTCAACCAAGAAACGAAAAGCAACAAAACCTAAAAAAGTAAATATAAATTGATACAATTAACCACTGGTAAGAGTCTAAAATTTAGGCAAAAGCTCTGTGTCGCTCGGCGGCACCACCACGTCTCAGCGCCGTTTCTCCGAGCAAAGGGGAGCGAGGGAGAGGGAGAGAGAGAGGAGAGCGAATCCTGAACCAAAGGACCGAGCCAAAGCAGCAGTGGGTCCAGTAAGCGAGGTAATCTACTCCATGAGGGGTTCCCGCTGGGGCATCGCGACCCACCGACACCAGCCGGCAGCCAACTGCAGCGAGAACAGCCCCATTACCATTTATCAACTAAGTGAGTGGCGGAGTCAGTGACGCGCATTGCTGCGCCTCACCTGCCCAGTGCCAACTAGCGCGCACGCCCTTACGGCAAAGCGCTCTGGACGGAAGGATGGCGGGAGGAAGCACCAACCTTCTGCAACAAGTAGCAAGCACACGTTCCAGCACTGTTGCACTTTACGTCGTAACCAGAGGAAATATGCGTTAGCATGCCGTGCTTTTACCTTGGCGCTGCCAGACAGCATGCTCATTCTGGGACAGGTTCAGTTGGTCAAACAGCCCAGATAAGCTGCAACCACGCTACACCTTCGTTGAAGGGGGAAATCAACTAAAGTAAGGATGGGCAGATCGATCCCGTGGTAACGATATATCGATACTCACAAGCTACTCATTTGGTATCGATGTTCTTTTATAAATATCGATACTAACTAAAAAAAAAAATTGGGGTGTATGCATCACTTTCCGCCGTTTTAGATTAGTTACTTAAATTAATATGTGCCGGGACGCCCCTATACCTGGCGGCGTACTGAGCTGGCCCATGTCACGTGACAGGAGATAGGGAATGAGCATCAACCTGCAACATAGCCTGCGCCGAGCCGACACAGTCAGCAAAAGGCAGAGCCAGAGAAATAATCAGCCAGAGACGCAATCGTGTTAAAGCAGAAAATGTGAATATGATACGATTTCTGAACAGCAATCTGAGACTTCAGTAAAGTGTGATGACATACCTCAAGTGCACTAAAGGTGTGATGGTGTCAGACATTGTTCTAATTATTTTTTTATGGAACAACTGTCTTATGCAGGTTTAAAGGATAAGGAAATCCTAGTAATCAATTGACCATAATAAATTGTATATAAATGGTCTGTATTTGTCTTAAATGTAATAATATTTTGACTGACGAAAATTGCCAGTAAGAAATGAACGGTATCGGTATCGGGATAGATATCGATGAAAATACAAGAAAAAGTATCGGTATCGTATCGAATCCCAAAAGTGTGGTATCGCCCATCCTTAAACTAAAGCCAGCTGGAGGCAGTGCCTTATATAAACCTTTTCTCCCCACCCACCAATTAAGGCACTACCTCCATATGGCACCTGTTCGGAGGGCAGGCCACGCCCTGCCACAAAAGCATCAAGGAAGCAAAGAAAAACACAAAGATCACGAGAGAAAGAGTAGCCCAGCGTGTGAAATAAGGTGGGAGAGTGTCCAGAGTGTGTCGGACAGTGATAGTATATCTCAGCAAACATCTTACCTTGGCACAAGAGTGTGAGAACCTCCCGGCTCTCACAGTCACTGGAACAAAGACAGACACAGTTAGCAACAACAGCCTGACGTCCAAACTAGCATAGTGCTGATGTTTCTGTGCGTTAACCAAGAAGAGAGGTGAAAGAAAAGGGCAAAGGGAGGACAGTGGCTGTCGGTGCAGCGTCGCACAGACGGGTGGAGCTTACCACGGGAACAACGCGTCTTTGATTTTCTTGCCGTAGCTGAGCTCTTCCTGTTTGACGCAGAAGAACTCGCCACCATCTCTGCTGGCCTCCGGCACTGAAGCAACGGAGTGATTCACCACACTGAAACGCACAAACACACTTCAGTCGCATGTCACAGCATTTAATGCTCAGATAGATCTGTAAAAAACCCATCTCACCTAACAAAACCCACTTCTCACATGATGCTAGCAAGGAACTCATTGGCTGAGGAGGAACACACCTGGCGCCACCTCTTGTGGGTGGAGTCAAACACTCGGAGACGCTGGTCCGCGGAATTTACCTGGACTGCGAGGAGATGGTGGAAACGTACGGTCACGTCCCTCCAACCACACCGAAATGTCTCTCAAACCTCTGTACGGTTTCTGACGTTACTCACCCTCGTACAGACCTGCGCCTTCTTCCATTGTGAAGTACGAAACTGCAGAAAAAGGCTAAAAACTGTTATCTGACGCAGCATTTGAGCACAAGTGACCACTTTCATCACATGTCTGCATTTGTGTTCTGACCTATGACCCAGGCGACGGCTCCGATGGCTCCCAAAGTCATCAGCGTCATGCACACTCCAAGCACACGGCAGGGGGTCAACACACAGGTCAGAGAGATTCCTCTGTTCCCTACAGACAGTACAGTGGACACAGGTGAATTTACTCAATCCTGACAGAAAAAATGGACCAAATAAACCAAATCCAGGTGGTTTATACTTAAATATCAATATATTGGGGTATTTTTTTTAACATACAGTAACCTGTCCTCTCCGTGGCAGCACAGACAAGACAAATAACAAAATGTCTGATTTCAGTTTACAGACCCAAAGTAAAAGAGATGGAACATTTCCTGGCAAAGACTGGAAAGTACAAATGACACTGGTTCGATCAATAGTCTAAAGTCTGCAATCCTCCACAGAGCGAGAACAAACGCTCAAGCGAGGATACGGTGCCATTATGTCGCGTCTGCACGCACTCACAACCCCCCTTTTAACTTTGGTTCTGCCCGCTGGTGGGCAGCTTGACCCTCACAGTTAACACGTTTTTTTAAATTTAGTAAAAATCCTGATCGGAACTGTCAGTGAAAACATCCCGATGTGCCAGTTCAAAGCAGAAAGACACAAAGCTGAAGGTTTGCCAGATGTTCTCTTTGTCCCGCAGGACTGATCTGACACTCATGACCCCCCCTTGACATTGTTTCTGGTCACCTCATAAAAGGAGGGTTCTGTGCTTGAGTCCTCTATTTGGAGTTCACGTGTTCTTCCAGGTTTCCTCCCACAGTCCAACAACAAGCACATTAGGGCATTTGAGGCTCTATAGAGCTGCTCAGAGTCAGTTTGAGTCACCTGTCCAGGGGGGGTAATCCCAGTGACCACTGTATCAGACTCCAGCATCCCTAAAAGCAGATTAGGGACCACACGTGGTGGCTGATGGTGGATGGATGCTGATAGAATCAACAGTGGCCACAGAAGGACATAATACCTTTATAATGTAGATTAACACTAGATATGTAGCATTTAAATGTGCATTTATTTGTTATTTTACTCCAAAACAGTGTTTGATATCAGCAAAGGCTACATGTTGCCTCAGCGTGTCAGGAAATAAGTGCAGATAGTCTCAGAGAGGACATTCTGGACGCTGGTTTCCTTCCTCTGACTGTTTCACATTACTTTCCCTGATCAAGTCAAGCTTTGGATAAACAAAATGTCCAGTTTGGGCAGTCTGGAATATCATATATACGCCTAATCGGACTCTTTTATCTTCAAATCATCGCCACACACCACACACCTTCTGTCTTCCTCTGAAATAATAGAAGCTCAGAGATTGAGATTGAGTTTACCTTTCCTTTATCTGCCTCTACCCAACCACCACCTCATTCCTGCCCCCACCTGACTTTTCTTCCCCGTCCTCTAAACGCTGAGCCAGCGCGATAATGGCGTCATTGTTCCGAGGTTTGTTGAAGCAGCCGGAGGATAGTTGTTGGATAGTTGTCTCTTATATTTTAATGAATATTTTAGGGGGGGTATATTTTGTCCAACATCACCCCATCCAATGATGTTCCCAGTGTTCAAAGCTGGCAGCCATGTCAATGTTTACACATTTATGCACTGTCCAGAGTTCAAAACGTTTAATCGGTACAACTCGCATCTCACTTCCTGTTTTCCTCACTTCCTGTTTGTTGCCGTGGCGACAGTAACGATACGCGTGCTGGGCAGGAAACTGTCGTCACGGTCACCGCATTTAAAAATACACTCGAACACGTTTTTTTTTAAATTATTATTATTAATGAATACATACGAACAATAAAAAAATAATGAATAATAGTTAGTAATAACTAATAATAGTTAGCCCCACCTATTTATTAATGCTGATATTTTTTGGGTTTCAGACAACGGTCCATGCTTTGTTACAACCATGCAACTAACACAGCGGTAATTTCATTATAATTTTAGATACATTTCGAATAGAACAATTTTTCAAGAAGTTCTGTCAGATTTCTCTTGTGTGGAAAATAGAAGCGAGACTCTGGCGGTTCTGAAATAAACTTAACCAAACCTTTAAAATACAAACATTAAAAAACAATTGCCTAACTCAAAAAATAAGATTTAATTACACTTCTCCAAAAACAACCCCCTTTTTGTTCTTTCTTCCTTTCTTCGTCTTCATGTCTTGGCCATCGTAGTCGCTGTCTGACATTAATTGTAGGTACATAATTATGATATTTCTGTGTAGATTATCTGGGGACCAGTCAGCTGCGTTGCCTTCGTTTAGTTTAATGTTCCAGCAGCGGCGCCTAGTGGACAGAGATGGATTTCGCAGAACGTCACAGAAAATGCTGATGAGCACATTTTTATTATACTTTAAGGTTACTTATAACATAAAATTCGTCTCTCTCTCTTATAGGCAGCAGCAGTTCTTTTTACGGTGCTTGCGATTCAGATCATAAACCGGAATCTCTCAAAAGGTTTTTTTTTTAACACTAAAAAAAAGAAAATCTGAGAAAAGGAAGGAACATGAAATCCTCCCACTTTTGGTTAGTGTACAACATAAATAGCCCTAAAGCGGTTGGTCGTGCACATTGAGATTATATGGAACTCTGTCGATATAGGCGGATTTTAAGCATGAAATGTCATATTTTGATTATTCTTGCGACGATATCTGGTGAGTCAACATATTTTGGGTTCAACGTTTCAGGTCAAATCTTCTAATCACTGAGTTTATTTACTTGGATGAAAGGTGCCCAGAGAGGATCCTTGGAAGTGACCTTGGACAGGGATCTGTGCGTTCTGAGAGGGGCGTCAGCGGTGATTAACTGCCGGTATTCCAAACCTTTAACCAACACTGTCACCGCAGTTGGCTGGAGGAAACAATATCAGGAGGTTGGTTATTGGTGGCCCGGCTCTTTGCCAATTTCGGGGCTTCCTCGCAGCGCTATCGATATTTGGGCGACTTCATCAGTGACTGCCGCCTGCAGATAAATGATGTGCAACACGCCGATGCAGGGGACTACTTTTTCAGTTTTCTCGCCAGGTTCGAAGATCAGACGAGTAAAACATCTACTAAGTTGTATGTAAAAGGTAACAACAGGAATAAACCAGCCAGCGAGTGTTTGAATCAGCCTTCTAACTTCACCCTTTTCCCTGTGATTCAGAGCTGACGGCTGCTGTGCAGCCGAGCTCCGTGGCGGAAGGCGACGTCATCAGGCTGACCTGTGTGTCGGGCTGTCCCACGCCAGTGGACACTGTCTGGTTCAAGGATGGACAACCTGTAAGGAACGAGGTCATTGTAGCCAGGCGAGAGGACACTGGCAGGTACCACTGTGCTGTCCGGGGACAAGAGTGGGTCAGATCTGCTCCCGTGGCCGTAAATGTACTGTGTAAGCCCGTTACACTTTCTCCTAATTTCATCAACTATCACTGATTCAACATCTGCTTAATTAAACTGTTCTGCAGAAGTCACATTAATCAATTTTGAAAACAGCAATTACTGATGTGTATAAACTGAAATGAAAATAAGAAATGTGTCTGAAAAAAGATGCCATTCCACCTTTACATACTCTTTTCTATCCATATTTCACTGTATCCTTCAACCTTCCGGCTCATCCCTCCATCAGATCCTCCTGACAGAGTGACCTTGACCATCAGTTCACCCGGGAACGTCGTCAGAGGAAGTTCGGTGAATCTGACCTGCTCCAGTGATGCTAACCCCCCTGCAGATACCTACATCTGGTACAGAAATACAAACTCCAGCAGCTCCAACGGGTCGCAGGTGGGCTCAGGTCAGGTGTTGTCCATTTCCTCCATGGAGGCGCTGCACTCTGGACTGTACCTCTGCCAGGCCAGGAACCAAGTGGGGGGAAGAACTCGACCGAGGTGCTGCTGGCCATGGTGGATGAGGAGCAGCGGGGTTTGTGTCTGGTAGAGTTTGCAAAGATAACTAGGTTAAAGTGATTAAATGGTGACATGTCTGACCTCCTCAGGTAGCCAGACGCTCCCAGCTGTGGTCGGAATTGGACTCGCTCTCATCGTAGCTCTTGTGGTCGCCCTCTTTTTGTTCTGGTGAGTCAGTCATTAATGAAGATGCTGCACTTTTCTCCACTCAAATGCCATTTTTATTGCTTCTCCTTTTCTGGGCATTGTATGACGTTTTTCTTTGTCCAGAATAGCCACATGTGGGCTAACCCTCATTTCCCTTACCAAATAAAATAACACATTTCTCTTTGATGCGACCAATTTTTTCATCAGAGCTTTCAGAAATCTTTTTTTCTTCCACCTTCAAATGAGCTAGACAGATTAGGAGAGTCCGTTCCAGAAACTTTCACGCTGCTACTTTCAAGGAAACTTTAGTCAAAATGTGATCTGGAAGAATGAGCTATATTCTATATAACTATATGTTTGTTGTTGTCTCAGCAGGTGGAAAAAAAGGCGCCTTCATCAGAAGGCGCTTGTTGAATCCAACGTCATATACAGCAACATCCAAAGGCCAGACTCCGCTCTGCCAGACGTCGCTCGCCATACGATCTCCTCCTCTCAGTCTCCGGCATCCATGAGAAGCGAGGTGATCTACTCATTAGTGAACATCAAATCCAGAGATCTGGAGGGGCTGCGACAGTCCAGATGTGCAGGGCTCACGGTAGGTTCACTGTTCCAGTCTGGTGGTGTGAGGGTGATGTTTGGTCACCCGCGCTGTTCGTTTACTAGACTCAGATCAACCACACAGACAACAGGTGGCCTTGCAAGGGAGAGCTGACGAGCAGTTCAAGCTTCCTCTCTCAACTCTGTCAGTCTGCTGCTCGCTCTCCTCTTTTATTTGGTTCACACAACATTGGTATCAAAACAACTTCATGATTCCTTCTCCTCCTATCTCTACGACTTCCTCGTGTCCTTGAACATGATACCTCCCAGTGCTGGGAACATAACAGCTACAATACTTGAGTCAAACACTCATACATTCTTTTTCTTAAACATTCCTTAAACATTCTAAATCTACTTACTATACTCACTGTAGCATTGAAACGATAACAACAACAATAATTCTTCTCACATTTCCCTCCTGTTTATCGTTAAATGCGTCTAGATTCTCATTGTCAGTATTACATCATTTCATTTCATGAAATTTAAATGCATTACGTCATTTTCCTAGAAACACATTTCTTACACTCAGAGTTCAACATGGGTACAGCTTAAGACATCTCAAACATTTCATTTACATCGTGCATCACATTTGTCCATTCTTCTTCTGATTCCTCTTCATCGTTGTCCAGTAGAGATTGTTCTTCCACCTGCAGCAAAGTACTAGTAACAGCTGATCCCACGAGCCGGCCAATGCAACCCCGAACAAGAGGTACTACACAGCAAGCTAGTATGGCTAATACTAGCAGCACTATCCCTATCATTCCTATCTTGAACAACAGTTCCCTCCAC
The DNA here is from genome assembly GCF_003711565.1 of Takifugu flavidus. Classification (NCBI taxonomy): domain Eukaryota; kingdom Metazoa; phylum Chordata; class Actinopteri; order Tetraodontiformes; family Tetraodontidae; genus Takifugu; species Takifugu flavidus. The sequence continues at coordinate 14,375 of NW_026621969.1, read as the reverse complement.
CTTGACAACATTCCTGTAAGCCAGTCTGGTGGGGGACTACCATCATCAATCATAGCTCTCTGTAGTTTAGTTAAATTTTTCAATGCGCTATCTATCAGGTGACCGTCCGCATCATTCTCTGGGATGAACGTACAACAGTAATCTCCTACCATTGCACAAACTCCTCCCTGGGGGGCCGTTATGAGATCTAAGGCCATCCTATTCTGCATGGTCATCAGTCTTAGCGCTGTCATTTCTTCCTTGACTCCTGTGAGAGCAACTTTTGTCAAATTAGTAAATACTTTCAACCTGTAATCAACTGTTTCCAATCTCAATATGTTCTTTCCTATTCCTAGCCACGGAAAGAGAGTCATGATCACTTTATTTCCGGTTGGCCAATGCTTAAACTCTCGTGGTACATCTGTGCCCCACACTGAGTCATGTGGTTTGAACTCGTCATTCAAATCTCTCCTGGAACGCAACTGTGGTGCAGATCTAGCATTAGCAGCATAAATTATGACTGTGTGATCCTTGAGATGTACTGGAGCACACACTCCTGACCAGTTTGCTGGTAGGTCTGCATACGCATTGTGTCCACATAACCACCATCCCTTATCCACTAATTGCGTGCCTTTGTCTCCTGGCGCGAAAGCGGGATAGTTACATGTACAGTTATAACCTTCTGGACACCTCTGTGTTGAATGATTCTGTGTCCAAGCTGTGAAAGTAGCATAGCGCCACCATGTATTCAAACTGTAAGTGTGTGAGGACTCTGGATTTTGTTCTAACCACGAATGTTCTAAATGGCTAACTACGGTGCGTTTAGCGCGCGCGTAGCTCTCATCCTGTCACAGAGCATCTTTCTGTCCCTGATTACCTCCCTCCTGTCGGAAGTTCCAAAGACCAAAACTCACGAGTCCTGCCGTCACAGCACTCACCACAATTAGGAAGAACAACTTCATTTCCTTTTAGATCCTCTTCACAGGTTCCGACGGGGTTCAGCCGTTGCTGGACCTATACAGGCCGTCAGCCGTTTACGGAGAGTCCGCCACTGCTCCCTCGCCTTCACCTGGAAGAATCTTCTGTTTCTTACAATGGGAAAGGTGTATCCACGACAGTTTCCCGTCCACTCGAACTGCAGTCTTTGTGGTCAGCTGTACTTGATAAGGACCTTCCCATCTAGGCGTGTTCCACCTCTTCCGCACAAACTTCTTCACCCACACGTAGTCGCCCGGTTGAATGGGTTCCTGGGGGGTGGAATCTGTGGAAGACACAGGACTAGGCAGAACATTTACTGTATTCACACATCGGTTAAGTAACACTTTTTTCAGATAATCTGCTATTGTTTCTTCAACATGTTTTAGCTCATTTGTTGTTGCAAAGTATGGTAGGCAATAAGGCCGCCCATATAATGCTTCAAAAGGTGTGATGCCTGTTTTCTTGTGTGGTGTTATGTGCATCCATAATTTCACCAGGTCGAGACAAAACATCCAGTTCTTTCCTGTCTCGTCCATACATTTCTTCAGTCTGTTCTTAATAGTTCCGTTGACTCTTTCAACCAACCCTGCACTCTGAGGGTGGTATGCGCAGTGATTCTTCAAATCAATGCCCAAAGTTACTCCTACAGTTTTCACTATCTCATTTACAAAATGGCTTCCATTGTCGCTCCAGATGACCTTCGGAATGCCAAACCTGGGAATGATTTCTCTACATAAAACTTTTGCTACTGTCAGTGCATCTGCTTTTGCTGTGGGGAAAATTTCTACCCACCTAGTAAATTCATCTAACACTACTAGACAATATTGTTTACCTTCACATGGTGTTAGCTGAATAAAATCTAGAAAAACTGTGAAATGGATGATTTGGCAATGGTGTAGTGCCTGCAGGGGCCTTAAGGGCTCCCTGTGGGCTGTGTTTTACACAAATAGCACATTGTGAACAAAAATTTTTTGAGTAGGTATGAAATCCTATAGTGTAATAATGTTCATTAACCATCTGTACCATCCCTCCTGTTGAGACATGGCATGGCCCATGGCTCACTAATGCTGCCCATTTATGCATATTCCGGGGAAGGATTGGCTTGTTTCCTATGGTTAATAGTCCTTTATCATCCAGTTTGGCTCCTCGCTTCTTCCACATGGCCTTTTCTTTTTCTGGAGCACTTTGTTGCATTTCTTTTAGAATATCATTATCTGCAGGTTCTAAGGTAAATGATTCCTCATTATCAAGAAGTGTGTTGTTATTTGCTGCAGCCTTTGCGGCTCTGTCAGCAAAGGCATTGCCTTGTGAGACTGCGTCTGTGTTGTTAGTGTGTGCAGTGCATTTACATACAGCTATTTTGCGTGGCTGCTGTACTGCAGCTAATAACTTTTTTAACAGTTCTGCATGCATGACCGGTTTGCCGGTCGACGTTTTCATCCCTCTTAAATTCCATTGTTGAGCAAACACAAACAGCGTGTCTGTGTAAATGGTAACATCTTGTCCTTTGCTTAGTTCACAGGCACGTGTGAGTGCAACGAGTTCTGCAGCTTGAGCAGAATAGGAGGAGGGAAGTGATTTCGCCTCCACCACCTCAGTTGCTGTGACTACTGCATAGGCAGTTCTAGTGTGTCCACAGTCATCCTTTCTCGATGATCCATCCACAAAGAGTGTCTGTCCTGTAGTCAACGCAACATCACTGAGATCTGGTCGCGGCAGGACCTTGGTGGAGACCTCATCCAAGCAGTTGTGCTGGTGTCCCTCTTCTGCGGTGGGTAGCAGCGTTGCTGGGTTTAAGGTCGTGCAGCGTCGAATCGTCAGATTCGGCTGAGACAGCAACACTGCCATGCAGGAAAGATGACGTGCTGGCGACAGGAATGCTATCTTACTTTGTAGCAGCAGTATTGACACTGCATGTGGAACTAGCAAAGTTAGCTCATGATATAGCACCACTCCTGCGGAGGCTTTTACTGCCTCAGATGCTGCCACCACTGCTTTAACGCATGGTGGGAGTGCACAAACTACGGGATCTAGCTTGTGGGAGTAGTAGGCCACTGGCTGCCTCTTATCTCCGTGCTTCTGCAACAAAACTGAAGTCATAAAATTACCTTTGCAATCTACGACCTGCTCTGACGTCGAAATCTTCAGAAGTGTACTCAGACAGGCGCACGAACCAAGTTCACCACAAACTGAGACCAGAAGCCAACGTTGCTTTTCAACCTTGTACAAGGGGGGCTCCGCTCCGTCACAGGCACGTCTGCTGATCGCGCTGTCCCGGAGAGAGTCCTTCTCCCCCACCCAAGTTGGTTCTTTTATTAAACTCAGCACAAGACACAGTAAAAGGCGTTTCCATGGTTACATAGTTTACATCAGCTCAGTCACGTTGCACATATTTTGGCTATATCGAAGCGGCCCTCAGCCTGCGCACAGGTGCACAGCCTTGAGAGCCCTAACCCAAACAGATATCACACATTGTTATTCTGTTCTCTTCACAAACAAGCTCACATAAAGTTTCCCAGTTTACCCCAGTTGACCCTTCTCACATTTATCCATGAAACTACTCTACTTTAATTAAAATAGCTATAGCATAAAAGGCAATTCGCGATATTTTACAACATTCCCCCTGTTGATCTCTAAGTAGAGATCACATCCTTCCATCTCGCCTCCGGTTCCCCACCACCTCTTCCTTAGGGGCCGACCAGAGAGGCATTATCATCTTGGGATCGGTGGATCCCTTTTCTACAGCAACAGTAATCATGCGTACACACAAAGTTCGGATACATGGGATACAACAGCAGCCACACATCATAACAGCAGCTGTAAAAGCGGCTAAAGAAGTAAGTATAGAAAAAATCAACCCTTTCCATCTGCCAAACATCTGGAACATCCAAGAGCCAAGTCCATGATCCACACCTGAGTTTTCTGCCAATTCATAGAGAGGGACCTCAGTCCTTCTAGGGCTTTAGTTACGGAGCCGTCCGGAGCCGTATTCTTGGGAATAAAGGTGCAACACATTTCTCCAAACATATAACACACACCCTCCTTCTCAGCCAGCAGCATGTCTAAGGCCATTCTATTTTGCATTGCTACCATAGAGGTTGCTGACAGTCGTTCTACCGCATACCTGGTTAGATTTGCCAATCTTTGAACATTATAGTGCACATAATTTATCCGGTCTACGTTCTTATTCGGTGTAATTGGGAAGAGTGCTGCAATAATTAGAAGATTCTCAAACCCAGCCGCCACTTGATTAGCCAATTTATACTCCTCCGGAACTCCCCTATTGCATCTATATACGTAGGAGATCCTACAGACAGGTCGAACCTAGCTGAGCTCCTCTTCCTTTGGATGTGTCGCCGGCTTCGGGCTGTTAAGCTGATGATGTTGTGGGACTATTCATACTCATCCTGTTACCAATCATTGTCACCGGGGTCGCCAGCCTCACCATCACACACCTTCCGTTTGCTCCTGCCTGCATCTTGGTATGTGACCCACGCCCACAGTACCAAAATAGTCCTGCTCTAGCTAACGACCCTATCTGAGAGGCATCACCCTTAATTGTCTGATTGCACCAATCCTCCGCAATCTCCCCATATTCCCGCGATCTTCCTGTGAAATTAAAGCACACATACCTGTTTGGTGCACCCCTCCGTGGTTTGAAAGGTCCTACAGTGGATTTGTCGCGAATTGGTGGGTAAATTGTAGCCAGTTATGTACAGTTTATTGGAGTGTTCTCTCTGGTTAGTGCCATCATGCACTGACATCCCCAGGTGTCAAAATGGAGAGGAGCTGGCTCGGTGAACAAATGTGGCCGCCCTGCCGCGCATGCAATGCATTCCCCTTCGATCTTATCCTTTGCCTCGCTCGCCAACCAATCTAGCCAAACATTGTCAGTTCCCGTTCCCGTGCTTATTTGAATTATGTCTATTGGTTTTAGAGCCGAATAGTTCAATGTTCTTACCCGTTGGGAGGAGTCACTCTCCCGTGTTCTCATCCTTTTGGGGGCTCGTCACCCCCCTTACCCTGTACAGTGGTGGTGGCTTTTAAGTGTATTTTGATCAACCCCATAGGATCATACCCAGTTATGTCAACTCCTAACACAAGATATACAGGGGAAGCTGCGCCCCACCAGACTGGAGACTGATCCCAGTGTAGTGATAACGTCAGTGGGTTGCTTGTTGGGGAGAAATCTCGTTCGAGCTTTAGCTCCCTCCATAGGTGCTCTTTTTTACGAGCTGCTTTAGCATAGGGGCCGCTTCCCGCATATCGTAAAGGGGCTGGTTGCTCCACCATTCCTGTATGTACTCGGACACTATTCCAATCAGAACACCACTTACCATTGGTGTAACCATGGCGCGAGCATGAGAATTGAATAGGACCCGATTCATAACATAAGTAAACATCATACCCTCTCCACATGGTAGAAGTCCCACGACAGTCAATAACGTCACATAAGTCAAATTGAAAAGAGGTAGGGGCCCCTATCGTGTATTCCAATGTGATCAATGCGGGGCACTCTTGTGGTGTGTCTCGCTTGGCTCGTGGATAGTTCCCTTCTCTTAAGGATCTGCTCTTCTGAGTTAGCATTTCACTTCTATAAACATCCACATAAATCAATATAGATGCAAAGATTACAACAGACATGCATATTATCAATAAACCATTCAATGATCGTCTCCACTTCGGCCTTTGTCCCACTGAGCGTGTCCTGGGTCCAGATGTTCCTCCATCGGGGATTTCTGCACCTTCGCATCCATCGTTGCCGTTGCAGGGAGAGGTTACTAGCACTTCACCTGTTACGCGTTGGGGTTTCTGACGTCGCAGACCCCTGCTGCTCCCTTTCCCGTCTGCTGTTTTCGGTACCTTGGCACACTGCGATGATGTGGGCCCGTCCACCTCGGTTCCTGCCACTTCCTCTTTAGGACCTTCAATAACAGGTACTCCTCCCCTATGAGGTCGGGTTTCTCCTGCGGTTCTGGTGGGATCTGGAGAGAAAAGCTTGAACACATGTAGTTAAGTATTTTAAACATTACCTTGGGGTGTACCTCTGCTCCCTCAGTCATGGGGTGTCCTGGTCTTGGGAAGGGCCTTCCGTGGTGGAGTTCGAACAGTGTAAACCCGGTGGCTCTGTTTACAGTGTGTCTAATGGTCATGAGGGCCAATGGAAGCGCCTCCACCCAATTTAGTCCCGTTTCCTTCATGATTTTAGCCAATTTGGTCTTTATGTTAGAGTTCATTCGTTCCACCTTCCTTGTGATTGAGGGTGGTAAACTGTGCCAAATTTGTGCTTAATTCCCATTGCAATCTCTACTTCTCTCAGGTGTTTGTTCTTAAAATGAGATCCGTTGTCGGACCGGATTGTTCTAGGGAACCCGTGTGTTGGTATAAAATGGTTCACCAATGCTTTCTTTACTGCTGCTGCATCCTCCTTACCAGTAGGATACGCTTCGGGCCATCCAGAGCAGGCGTCTACTATGACCAATAAATAGCGCTTGCCCATTGCCCGGTCTCCCATATCAGTAAAATCCCTTATTATCTCTGCTCCTGGGGCCCTCACTGGGAACGCCCCCTTCTCAGTCCTAAAAGTGGATCTTGGATTAAATTGGTTACAAATATCACACTTCATTCTACTTTGTTCAATCATTTTGTGCAGATCGGGGTGCCACACATTTACACAAAGTCTTTTCACGGCATCCTCCCCCACATGCGCTGGACCATGGGCCTCTTCACCCATTTGGGCCAGGAATCTGTTTGGAACCACCAGCTGCCCCTTGGGGCCTTTCCACAGAGAACATTGTCCTTCCTCCTCTGTCCCGATCTCCTCCACTGTGGCCCCGTGCTCCTCCCATTGCTGTTGTTCTGTCCATTCTGCCTGTGTACGGGGTCTTAAGTCCTCCATTTGTTCAGTCTCCACTGTCTTCATTATGTACATCCCCAGCAGATCCAGTCCTGCTGCCTCTTTTGCAGCTTTATCTGCAACAGCATTTCCCCTGGAGTGAATGGTCCCATCACTCCTGTGTGCTGCCACCTTAATTACTGCCAACTCAGAGGGGATCCACAAATTTTCATCTATTTGCTTGACAATTTCCTCGTGTCTAGGTGGGACCCCTGTTACTGTTCGCCATCCATTTCTCTTCCATGAACCCAAATCTCTATGTACAACAAAATAACCAAAAGCAGAATCAGTATAAATATTTACAGGTTTGCCTGGCGCCGCTGCCAGTGCCTTTTGCAACGCCACCAATTCCGCTCAACCTTCCTGAGACCACCTTGATAAATCTCTCACCTTCTCTCATCACAACTGCAAACCCTGCTCGTAATCCCTCATCCGTTTTGTGACAGCTTCCATCTATGTACAAATCTATGGCACCTTCGATCGGAGTTACTCTGGTGTCCGGCCGTGCTTTCCACTTGGTGTGTTTCTTGGATGCAGTCATGTTGTTCTTCACCGTCTGACATGCACTTTGCCATATTTATCTTAGAGTTTTGAAACGTTATGTGTGGTTGTGTTAGGGTGTCTACTGCTGTCTTTTCTCTTCCAGGAGTGATGTTGAATGCTGAGGATGCCACAAAAGCTGACACCGCATGACTGGTGTTAATAATCAATGAGTGTTTTTGAACCACCTTGTCGATCTTTTGTACCAATTTTGCTAGTGCTGCTGCGTACCTTGTACATGGTGGTGCTTTCTGCTCAATTGGGTCCAGAATGATGCTGTAATAACCTAGTACCATCCTTTCCCCCTGTTGTAGCTGATAAAGGCAGGCTGCTGCCGTAGTTTGTTTATCAGCTACATCCAAGAAAAATGGTGCAGCATAGTTTGGTTTATTTAGCGCTGCTGCATTGGCCAATAATTGTCTAATGTCATCGAAAGCAACCTGAGCTTCCGGTGTCCACTCTAAGTGTGACTGGAGATTCCCCACACCCTGTTCCTTCATCAAAGCCCGTAGTGGTGCGGTGTGTATGTATATTGTTGTCCCCTGTATGTGAATGCAAAATGGGTTGCAATTTAGGGTGCAAAGGGAGGCAGAAAAATGCGTTAGCCAGATCGATGACCGTGAACCACTGGTGTTCTGGTGTAAGTGGTCCCAATGTGGTGGCTGGATTGGGGACTGGTTGGGGCGATTCTTTGACTAGGGCGTTGATGGCCCTAAGGTCGTGTGCCATCCTACAGGATTGCCCATCTGCCTTTAGAACGGGTAGGATTGGAGTGTTCCAAGGTGAGGACGTCGGGTAAATGACACCTGCAGCTAATAAGCCATTCACAGTGTCCTCAATGCCAGGCTGTGCTTCGGTTTTTATAGGATATTGTGGGATAAACACTGGGTCTGTCATGTCAATTTGAAAGGTGACTGGGTCTGTCTGAACGAGACCCACATCTGCCTGATGATTGACCCACATGTGGGGAGGCAGATCCGTAAGGGCAACCTCTGCCTCTCGGTCATTAGAATCTTCCGCCCCATGATGTCGTTGGAGTTGTCGGTGTTGGAGGACCACAGCTATCTCACAGCTAATTTTAATAAATCCTAATTTAAGATGGCTCATGGAGGTCCACAAATCTCTGAGTTCCAGTGACACCCATCTTTGATTGTATTGGCTTCAGCAACCATGGGTCCCAAGGCCTTAGCCTGTCCTCCCATCGCTATGGCTAGTGTGCTGTGTGGTGCTGAATCAGTACCCATCTTGTAATGTTGGAGTTGTTCTGGTGTAAGATGCACTGGTGTGGCCACACCCTGCGGTCCCAGACTAGAGTTGAACCATTCTTGATATGTCAGGTCATTATCTTTATCATAAAAAAGCGTCACATGTGGGGGGGTCTGGAGGTGGCGAACAGGCCCAAAACTCCCTGATGAGGGGGCCCCACGTGCGAAACGCAGCCATGAGCGGGTTGTCCACAGGTCCCGTAAGAAGTCCCCAATAAATGTCAGCAGTGAGGAGGTCCCCGGGGTTTCTGTGCCCAGCCACAGGAGAGTCTGAGTGTGTGCAGCCTTGTCGGAGCAGTGGAAGGATTCGCCATTGCGGAAGGTGATGACGGTCCCCCCGCCTTGAGCAATGTCAATGTTGCAGCCCAAAAGTGTGAAAATGTCTCGCCCCAGAAGGTTAACAGGACAATCAGGACCATAGAGAAACGTGTGGCTGAAAGATTGTGCCCCTATTCGAACATTCATTGGGGCAGTTCGTTGCATGTACAGGCGTCGGCCTTCCACTCCCCTTACTGGCACCTGCTCCGATGACAATGGTGAATCAGTTCCATGTTGCAGTGCAGACCATGTTGCACCCGTGTCCACTAGAAACAGTTTTTCAACACCATCCACCATCAGAGGAAGGAGGGGCTCGGCCAGGTTCCCTCCAGTGCCAGCTGGGCCCCTCTACGGGTACATTCTTCGTCCTTGAGGCGGGCCCCATCTGGGCTCGCCCCCGTTTTGAGTCTCTTGGACCCCTCTTCCGGGACCTCTCCGAGCCCTGCAGTCCCTCGCCCAGTGTCCGAACCTACCGCAGTTGCCACACCTGTCACCCGGGCATGGACCCCTCCGCACATCCCATCACCCCCCACGGTTCTGTCCCCATTGATTAATTGAGGGTGTGGCCTGATGTGTCAAGGCCACCATTGGCGAGGCCTGAGCTCCTCCTGAGTTCTTTTTGCTTGTTTGTTTAGCCTGTTCTAGCTGAATGTGTACCAAAGTGTTAGCTGCTACTTGTTGTGATTGTGCTTGTTGGTGTATTTTCTCCCAGTGTTTCTGTAGCAGGGTGACCAGACACTGTGACCACTGGGACCATGGTGATCTAGCCATTAAAGGATTATCTAAAAGTTTTTCTTTTACGGTGGTGGAACATTATTCAATAGTTTATCTTTGAGCATCACCATCGCGGGAGTATTATCAACTGGGGCTCCCCCGTCATCTGTACCCATTTCTGGCGAGCCTCATGTAACCAAGTCTCTGGACTCACAGAACCATCATCCTTCCAGCGATGGGAAAAATCTTCGATAGCCGCCACGCTAATTGGGAAGTGTAATCTCAGTGCATCACAGAAAGCGCCGATGTGGTCTGCAAATGGTGTAGTGTCTGGTGCTCTGTTTCCCCCCTGTACTGAGGTGCCTGCCAGCTGCTCCACCCCGGCCAGCTTTTGTAATCCAACACATGCAGCTACAACCATGCGGACATCCCCCAGTGCTAAGGGCACGCCCATTGTCAGTGCCTTGAAGGCTGCTATCCACGGTGCTGCTCCGCCTTGACTAGCCACCAGGGGGTACTGTCCTCCCACAGCTTCCTCCACTCGTGACCTGGTTACGGGTCCACCTCCCTGGGTGGGAGGGGCTGGAGTTTCTGATTGACTCGTGGCCCCGCCCTGTGTGGTTTCCCCACATGTGTTGGGGGCCGCCTGCTGTGGAGGCTATCATCCTCTATCATGCTCCGCTGCACAGCCAACCATCCATCGACCTGTCCGCCCTCCTGCGTCGGGCGCAGTACGAATGGGTTAACTGAAGACAAAGTCGCCGGGTGTTCTAACTCTCCCACTATCAGCTTAGACATTGCCTTTTCTACCTCTGGCGCTCTGCTGCCTCCAACTGCACCTGCCCCCAAATGCAGCTCTCCTCCTGCCACAACTATATTTCCTCCTGTCAACACCGGGTACATTGCTTGGCCTCCTTCACCATGACTCGGAGGTGCGCTTGGTACATTCTTTTCTCTTTCCCTGCGCTCATACTCTGCTGATCTTGATCCTCCATCTCATCAACCGCAGCTGCCCGTGCAGCCAGACAAGCATCACGTAGATGTTGTGCCATGCATTTCATTTCATCTGCGACTCTCATTCTCTCTTTTAAGTTACGCTTGTCCCACACACTCGCACTCTTCAACTCCGCATCACATTTATCCTTCTCCTGTTTATTTCCAGCGACAATCCCCAACAGTGTTTGTAAACTTTTTTTGCCATCGTCTAGCCCTAAGAATCTGTCTCCGTACCTGTCCCGAAACATTTTTTGTCTTCTTATCACCTCCTCTCTTTCACCATCAGTTGTTTTTGCCAAATGTCGTTTAAACAGTTTATCCAGCCAACTGTCGCAGGGCCCTTCGCCCCCAGTGTTCTGTTCCTCAGCCATAATTCAGACCGCTCCTCCAGAACAAGAGAAACGTCTACAAATTTGGACCAATCTGTCCAAAAACCAGGACCAACGTCCTCCAAATCCAGACCAAGCTGTCCAGAAACAAATTCAGACCAATCTGTCCGTAAACCAGGACCAACGTCCTCCAATCCAGACCAAGCTGTCCAGAACCAAATTCGGACCAATCTGTCCAAAAACCAGGACCAACGTCCTCAAATTCGGACCAATCTGTCCGTAACCAAATTCGGACCAATCTGTGGTTATTTCTCGGTCAAAACGGCCAAATGCCTCTCTTTACTCGTTTATTTTTATTTATTTATTTTTTAAATTCAGCGATCAACACAGTTCACTTGACATCATTCAGCACTTTCGATTTAACAGGCAGTGCTCACCTCTTTAGTCAGGCCTTTCCGGATGATGCCAAGGACCGGTCGATCTGGGCCTTCGACGTGCACGCCCGTCCTACTCTCCTCTGGAGCAGATCACGTCGGGGTCACCAATTGACGTCGAAATCTTCAGAAGTGTACTCAGACAGGCGCACGAACCAAGTTCACCACAAATTGAGACCAGAAGCCAACGTTGCTTTTCAACCTTGTACAAGGGGGGCTCCGCTCCGTCACAGGCACGTCTGCTGATCGCGCTGTCCCGGAGAGAGTCCTTCTCCCCCACCCAAGTTGGTTCTTTTATTAAACTCAGCACAAGACACAGTAAAAGGCGTTTCCATGGTTACATAGTTTACATCAGCTCAGTCACGTTGCACATATTTTGGCTATATCGAAGCGGCCCTCAGCCTGCGCACAGGTGCACAGCCTTGAGAGCCCTAACCCAAACAGATATCACACATTGTTATTCTGTTCTCTTCACAAACAAGCTCACATAAAGTTTCCCAGTTTACCCCAGTTGACCCTTCTCACATTTATCCATGAAACTACTCTACTTTAATTAAAATAGCTATAGCATAAAAGGCAATTCGCGATATTTACACAACAGCTCAAAAGGCTTCTGATAGTCTGGCAGCTTTAACACTCCAGCACCTACAAGGGCCTGCTTTGCGTGTGTAAATGCTTCTTCAGCTTCAGGGTCCAAGTTAACACATCAGTCATTGCTAAGGGATTATCATACATCAATGCTTGTAAAGGGGCAGTTATTTTCGCATAATCTAAGATCCATGATCTGCAAAAATTCACAAGTCCTAAGAATGACATCATCTGCTTCTCTTACCCACAGATTAACCATTCTATCTACAGACCACATCCCTTCGGCTGTGGTACGAATCATCAACTGAAGCTGAGAGATAAGATCTCTTCCTAACAGATTTACGGGACATGTGGTGGAGATCACGAAAGGAGCTTTAAGTGTGATTCCACTTACAGGGTCACAAACATCTACAGGAACTGACATTCTTTCTTTAGTTATGAGACCATTTGCTGATCTCACAAAAATCTGTGTAGAAGTTGGTGCCAGGGCTATTGGATCTCTAATTACTGATTTACCTGCACCCGTGTCTACTAAGAATGTTAAAGAATTGCCTAACACGGTCAGTTGTATTTCTGGTTTGCCTTCAGCAAACAGGAAGATGGTTTCTAAGTCTAAAACATCTTCTAAGTCATCTTTTTCAAATTGGTCAAATTTTGTGCCCTGATTTGTTTTAATTTTTGTGACATCTTTCTCCAGTTCTAGTCATTGTTGAGGTGGATTAGAACCTTGCTGCTGTCCTCTATTGTATCTCTGGTCACGTTGTTTCTTTCTACAATCACGTTCCCAGTGTCCATAATTTTTACAATAATGACACTGATCATTTTCACGGGAATTGCCTCCTCCTCCCCTTCCGCCTCGGCCTCACCCACGTCCGTGGCCTCGGCTTGGGAGAGGGTTGGCATTGAAAAACATGCCTGTTGATTGGTTCTTACTTTTTTGGCATTGTCTTTCAGCATGCATAGCATGTTGTTCATAGCGGTTTAGGTTACTAGTTCCGAAATCAACTAATTGTCTCTCTACCCAGGTTTTTATCTCTGATTTTGCCCCCATGTATAGCTTGCTTTAACTGCTGTTGGTAGGGACCTTCTGGTTCTTCCGCATACGGAATTCCACTATTTTTTCGGAACACATCTTTCATTCTCATGCTATAGTCTTCAAAACTTTCGTCAGTCTTTCGTCTCGTGGCCGTAATGGCGCTGTAGTCAGCTCGTCTGGTAAAAGCAGTTCGCATGCGCTCGTACAGTCTGTCAAGGCTGTCATTTAGTTCTTGGCTGCCAGGCTGCCATGGTTGTTGAGTGGCTGGATCCACTGGGATCCAATCTCCTCTAACAGTGCCCCATTTCTTGCCATTAACGCACATGAGGACTTGCTGTGTTTCAGTATGGTAACTTCTTCTTTAATTTTGTATATTGCCTGGCCTGTCTAGTTACCATCCCAATTGAACTTAGTCATCCACAGCTGAACATATGAGCATGAACCTGGATATTTGTCTTCCATGTGTTTACATGATGCTGGGTTTTGGAATTCAGCACCTTTTGTGGAATGTTGGTTGCCCATGTTTGCACTTTATCAGTTTTTATATATTTGAATGGAGACGCCTGATCTCCCGACTGAACAACCCTCAATCCATACAGGATATCTAGTTCAGCCCCCCTGCCGTGGCCTTATAGTCAATCGTTCTCGATCAGAGAGTATACACCAGGCTTCTACCTCCGAGGAGGCGGGTGTATCTTGCCTCTGCTTCTCTCCGATGACCAGGCAGGCAATACCGCGGTATTTTTTTGTGTAGCGCTTTTTGTGTCTTATACTCACTCCGTTGTCTCTATGTGGTTTCTCTCTGAGTTGTTTTGGTGCCTTCTTCCCGTCACTGGAGATGGTCGCCCTGGAGGGAGGGACGAAGACCGGCCTTCCGTCAACTCGTGATGAAAGGTCTTTCACTTCGGACGTCTTTTGACTCCGGCTGTGCACAGACTTCGGCGTTCGGTCGTCCCACGGCGCTCCTCTCCAGGTCTTGGGATCCGGCTCGAAGGACCAATTTTTGTGAGGGTGATGTTTGGTCACCCGTGCTGTTCATTCACTAGACTCAGATCAACCACGCAAACAACAGGAGGCCTTGCAAGGGAGAGCTGACGAGCAGTTCAAGCTTCCTCTCTCAACTCCGTCAGTCTGCTGCTCGCTCTCCTCTTTTATTTGGTGCACACAAGATTTATGTCAACCTGACCTCATGATTCCTTCTCCTCCTATCTCTACGACTTCCTCGTGTCCTTGAACATGGTACCTCCCAGTGCTGGGTACCTAACAGCATCAACACTTGGTTCAAACACTCATACATTCCTT
>NW_026621968.1:0-28600 GCF_003711565.1 Takifugu flavidus | reverse complement strand
TCGATTTTAAGGTTCTTCTATTAGTTTTTAAATGTCTTAATGGTCTTGGCCCGACTTATTTATCCAACCTGCTTTTATTCTATCATCCCTCGCGGACTCTGAGGTCCTCCGACACCGGCCTTTTAACCATTCCACATGTAAGCACTAAAACGCACGGGGAAGCGGCCTTCAGTTATTATGGTCCCCGACTGTGGAACAGCCTGCCGGAGAACCTCAGGGCCGCAGAGACTGTTGAGATTTTTAAAAAGAGGCTCAAGACACACCTTTTTAATCAAGCCTTTAATTGATTTTCTGATTATTTTAAATTTATGTCTTATCCTTATTTTACTTGACACTTTTACTGTTTTACTCCCTCAGTTCTTATTCCCAGTTTTTAGTCTTTACACCTTTTATCCCATTTACTGTTTTAGTCTGTTGTAGTCTTAGTACTGTTTTACTGCTCCAATTCTTAGTTCCTCAGCTTTTAGCTTTTATACCTTTTATCCCATTTACTGTTTTAGTCCTTCAGTTTTTAGCTCCAGTGTCTCCTCATGGTGTTTCCTCATGGGGGCCTGCCAGGCTGGGAGATGTTTCCGGTCTACCGCTGGGGGTGCTGTCCCATTGTCGACCCTGGACTGGGTGGTTAGGGGGCTCTGTGCTTTGGTGTGAAGCCTCCGGACTGTCCGGGTTGGGGTGGTCTTTGTGGCGGTACCACCTGTGGTCGCGGACCGTGACCTCCCTCGGCCTGGTAAGCCTCCAAAGGTGGCGTCTCCTTCGCCTCAGGTCTCGGTGCCCAGCCATGTCTCAGCTTGCCTCAGCTTGTTTATGTGTGTGGGTGTGTGTGTAAGTGTGTTGTATGCATGTGTGTGTGTCTGTCCTTTTCTTAATTCTGTTGTTCTCTTTGCTGTTTTTATCCTTTGTGAGGCACTTTGTGCTACCTAGCGTATGAAAAGTGCCATATAAATAAAGATTGATTTGATTTTGATTTTGATTTAAAATCGTTAAAAGTGTTTCAACACCATTTTAAACATGAATGTGTGCAGAATGTCCAGGTACAGGTGAGTTACTGATGGATGTAAATATGACTGAACACTACTAAAGTGTATTCTGCACTTTGTTGTTCTCTGTTTTTGGTCATAACGTCTTCCACCCAGCAGGGGGCAGAATATCCATCAAGTTATTACTCTTTTTCGTCATCACACACTTGTTTACAATGAGGATGATTAAATTCCTGAGGGCCATAATGAATAAGATGAATAATACTAATGAAATAATGCGTGTTAGCTGGAGAGTTGATGCACACGTTGGTGTTACTGCCACATCAGTCTGGTTCAGCCATCACAGATCTGTTTAAAAGCCATTTGATCTTTAATTTTACATTATTCTGCCCAAACGACGACCCTTCCAAGATGGCAACGTATTGCGTCACTTCCTGTCTTCTCAATCGTTCGTTGGTTGCATTGTGCACGGGGTGTTGTATTCACTTAATATTGAACATTTGGTGTGTTGTATTCACTTTAATTTGAACACTTGGGACATTCGAGTCACCTGATAACAACAGTGAGAAATAACCCATATTAAACAAATACAGGGCTTCGCCGATTATTAGCGCTAGCATGGCCTCACCGTCTGTTTCACCCGGTGTCTTTGTCTGTTCAGCGTGTGAAATGTTTAGTTACTCCTCTGCCTCCTTTAGTGAAGGGAATAGGTGCAGAAAGTGTAGTTTATTACGGCTATGGAGGCGAGACGCGTAGTTAGCGAGCTTGAGACGCGGTTCCTCAGTTAGCTGGAGTTGCGTCAGGTAGCCAGGAGAAGCTAGCTGCTGCGGAGCCGCCTAGCGTAGCTACAGCTAGCGGTTCCCCGGCAGCAGCCGGCTAGCCAGGGCGGCTGGGAGACGGTTCGTAGGAAGCGGAGCCCCAAATAAAGGCCCACGGTGCCCCACCACCCGCTTCCCGTGGCTAACCGCTTTCCCCACTCGGCGACACACCCGCTGAGAAACCGACCCTGGTAATTGGCGACTCCAGCGACCATAGTTAAGAGCATTCCGGGGGCCAGAGCGGGCGATATAGAAGCAAATTTACGGCTGCTGGCGAGAAGTAAACGTAAATTTGGTTTTGGTTTATTTAACACTATAGAGGTAGTCTCTGTTCCACGGTTAAAAGTTCACCAAGCACAGAGCAGGGGAGCGGTCTATCACCGTAATCTTATTAAAATTAATACCAAAGCACAAGTTGGAGAAACTAATATCACAATTAAGTGTGGACTGTTAAATATTAGATCTCTTTTGTGTAAATCCCTGTTAGTGCACGACCTGATAGCGGATCATCACATTGATTTATTCTGTCTTACTGAGACCTGACTTCAGGAGGAGTATGTTAGCTCAAATGAATCTACTCCTCCTACCCATCTTAATTATCATATTCCTCGTGTTACTGGTCCAGGAGGGGGAGTGGCAGCAATCTATCACTCCAAGTTATTAATTAATTCTAGACCAAAATATGGCTACAGTTCATTTGAAAGCCTGACTCTTGGCATCACCCATCTGAACTGGAAGATAGAAAAGCCACTTCTGTTTGTAGTTGTATATCGGCTCCCTGCTGGGCCACACTCAGAGTTCCTGTCTGAGTTCTCTGATTTCTTATCTGACTTGGTCCTTAGAACAGTCAAAGTCATTATCATTGGAGACTTTAATATCTATGAAAATGTTGTAAATGACAGCTTTAGAAATAGCTTCATTTCATTACTTGAGTCAGTTGGTTTCCTCCAGCAGATAAACCAACCAACTCACAGCTTCAACCACACCCCAGATCTAGTCCTGATTTATGGTGTTGAGGTAGAACATGTGTCAGTGTTCCCTCAGAACCCACTCCTGTCAGACCATTCTTTGATCACTTTCACATTTATGATTAAGGATTCTTCTATCCTCAGAGCTCAGTCTTCCTATAGCAGATGTCTTTCAGATAATGCTGTAGCTAAGTTTAAGGAAGTGATCCCTGTGCTAATCCCAGGACCACCGTGTGTTTCCCCAGGGATCAATCATTATAATCTTAGCCCTGCTGAGGTTGACTCTATTGCTGAAGGTGCAGCAACCTCACTGAGAATCACGTTTGATTCTGTTGCCCCCCTGAAAAAGAAAATAGTAAATCAGAGGAGGTGTGCCCCCTGGTATAATTCACATATCAGGACCCTCAAGCAGAAAGTGCGAAGACTGGAAAGGAAGTGGCATTCTTGTAAAATAGACAGCTATCATGTAGCCTGGAAAGACTGTCTATTAGTTTACAAAAAGGCCCTCCGCAAGGCTAGAACAGCTTATTTTTCTTCTTTAATTGAGGAAAATAAGAGCAACCCCAGGTTTCTTTTCAGCACTGTGGCCAAATTAACCGAGTCACAGTGTTTTAGATCCACGTATCCCTTCTTCCCTTAGTGGTGAAGACTTCATGAGCTTCTTCACTGATAAAGTTCTAGCTATCAGAGAGAAAGCTAACCAGCCATCATCCCAACAACTGGACCATCACCAGATGTGCTGACTGTGGGAACATACAGGTTCTCCAACGAGCCCTTAAACTCCTTCAGCCCTATATATTTTTCTGAGGCGTCATCGCTAATTCAGAAATCCAAGACCACCACGTGTCCTTTAGATCCCATCCCAACACACCTGTTGAAGGATGTTTTACCATTGATAGGCAGTTCTATCCTGGACCAGATCAATGTTCTTTAGTGTCAGGTTATGTACCCCGGTCCTACAAGGTGGCAGTGATTAAGCCGTTGCTTAAAAACCATCACTGGATCCCGATGTCTTAGCAAATATAGGCCAATATCCAACCTTCCTTTTATCTCTAAAGTTCTTGAGAAGGTGGTGGTGACTCAGTTCCTGGAGCACCTGCAGAGGAACAGCCTGTTTGAGATGTTTCAGTCAGGCTTTAGAGCTCATCACAGCACAGAAACAGCACTTCTTAAAGTTACTAATGATCTTCTCATAGCTTCAGATCATGGACTGGTCTCTATGCTGGTTCTGCTGGACCTCAGTGCTGCTTTTGATCCAGTTGATCACAGCATCCTGTTACAGAGACTGGAACATGTGATTGGGATTAAAGGGACAGCACTAGACTGGTTTAGATCATACTTATCTGATAGATACCAGTTTGCTCATGTCCATGGTGTTCCCTCCTCATACAGTAGGGTTAGCCATGGAGTTCCTCAAGGTTCTGTACTTGGACCAATCCTCTTCACCTTGTACATGCTTCCCTTAGGGAACATTATTCGGCAGCATGGGATAAATTTAATTGTTATGCTGATGACACTCAGCTTTATTTATCCATGAAACCAGAGGAGACAGAGAAGTTAGTGAAGCTCCAGACCTGTCTTAAAGACATAAAGTCCTGCATGTCTTCAAATTTCCTCCTCCTTAACCCAGGAAAAACTGAGGTCATGGTGTTTGGTCCTGAACCTCTCAGGGATAGATTAGATCACATGATCACTCTAGATGGTATCTCATTAACATCTAGTCTCTCTGTGAGGAATCTAGAGTAACTTTTGATCAAAATCTCTCCTTCAACTCAAACATTAAATTAGTCTCTAGAAGTGCCTTTTTTCACCTGAGGAACATCACAAAGATCAGGAAGCTACTGACCACCATGATGCTGAAAAGTTAATCCAGCATTTGTTACTTCCAGGCTGGATGTTCGAGTTGAAACAGAGCAACCCAGCAAAACCCTGCGTGAATCAACAAAAGACACAAACACAGGTACCTTGCAAGGGAGAGCGAGCAGCAGTTCACTCTGGAACACCCTCCGTCGCTCTGCTGCTCCTCTGCAAACCTCCTTCCTTTATTCACATTAGCTCATTATCCATGTGGAATTTTCACCTTCTCCCAAGATGCTTTAGGGTTTCAGATAACAATCTCACAGTAAATCTGGTGCTCTGGACAAGTGTACGAAATCAAGAGAGGTGAAAACACTGTTTCTTCTTCATGCACTTTGGTGGTAAACATACAAATGCATTTAAATGATAACAATAATAATTATTCTCTCTCTCACACACACACACACACACATTGCTGTAGAAAACACTGATAATGAGACATTAGGCCCTCACCTGAACGTTTCAGTAGGGTTGATGTTCACCTGTTTCCTGTCAGTGACGACATCAGAGGCATGACCTTTGACCCCGTACAGGATGGTTCATCAAGATGTTGTCGACCAACAGAAGAAGCTATAGTCATAAAACCATCATGCTGAGTTCTGTCCTGGTCTCAGAGCTTCCTCGGGGTCCACATGGGCCTGAAGCAGATCCAGGACAGACTTCATTCAGACAGATTTTTTATTCTTCTTCTCTGGAAAACCATCCTGGTCTGCTGCACCACATTTGTGCAGTGGAAACCTTCTACAGAGGTGACCAGAAAGCTGCTTGAGTCTGGCTCTGGGTCATTAACCCCACTGGTTGATGGGACTTCCCATTAGTGCAAACACTCCCGTCAGCCGTTGTGGATCCCTGGAACCTGCATCCATCCTCACTGGCAGCCAGTGTTTGGAGTGGGATCAACTATCAAAATTCAGAACCAAAACATGTCTGTGTTTGAACCTGTAGCCTCCTTTTAGCTGAGCTGGTGGTACCGTCACTACTAACGTACCGTTACAGCTGCTACGGGGACATTTGGGGGTTCTCAAAAGGGGCCCAGTTACCTGCTCCACTAGTTGCTGTAGCTCAGAAACACGTCTTTAGCTGTCTCCCGTCTGTAATGTCCAGATGGGACAGTTAATGGATTAATGGAGAACCTTTCTGTGTTCCAGCCCAACGGTCGGAGCAGGGAGTGCATCTTCTCAGAGATAGTGCTGGAAAACAATTACACAGCTCTGCAGAATGCCAAGTATGAAGGCTGGTACGTTGCCTTCAGTCGGAAAGGGAGGCCCATCAAAGCCTCCAGGACAAGGCAGAACCAAAGAGAGTCCACTTCATCAAGAGGCTCCACGCAGGCCCCCCTCCCTTTCCCAACATGGACCAGAGCAAACACTTTGAGTTTATCCGCTTTTCAGCCACAAGTCGAGCAAAGCGCAACAGGAAATCAGGCACCGTTTCCTAACAGCGAGACAAAGGAGGCAGATATACAACAGATCCAACTTTATTTTTGTATATTTTCATGCAAAGCTGTACATTGAAATATGGCTTTAACACAATAATTGTAATAATATTCCTGTAAAATGGTGATGTGTAAATAAAGAAAGAATAAAGGAAAGTGACAAATTGATTTTGGAGGCTTGTTTCAGAGGCGAACAATGATGGTGAGTAAGACACAGAGAGGGATGAGGAGAGGGAAATCTCTACCCATATAAGCTGTGATCTTTTGAAGACAATTCAGATCATTTCTGTTTGCAGTATCCTGCACGGTAGGAAATCTGGAACTACTTTATAAAACCAACACTGCCACCTGCTGGACATATGGTGCATGTACACTTAGATTTATCTATTTAAATGACCAGGAAAAGAGAACTCTGAAGATCATAGATTGGCCAGAGATGATCAACTGTCAGCCACAGAAGCAGGAGACGTCCACGCATTGTTACTAACAGTGCACAGTGACGGTGGTGGGACGTGGAGATGCTGGGAGACGTTTGGTGGAGCGTCTGGTCCATGAGGAGGTGTGTGGAATAAACCAGAGTCTGGTCCAGGAGGAGGTGTTTGGAATGAACCAGGGTCTGGTCCAGGAGGAGGTGTTTGGGATGAACCAGGGTCTGGTCCAGGAGGAGGTGTTCGGGATGAACCAGGGTCTGGTCCAGGAGGAGGTGTTTATAATGAACCAGGGTCTGGTCCAGGAGGAGGTGTTCGGGATGAACCAGGGTCTGGTCCAGGAGGAGATGTTTATAATGAACCAGGGTCTGGTCCAGGAGGAGGTGTTAATAACCTGGTTTGCAGCACGGTTGATGGACTCATCTGTTGCTCCTGCTGTTGCACACTGGCTCTGCTCTTGCTCAAGGTCATCAGCATCAATGTCGCACATGCAGCCGATGCTGCAGGTCGTTGTTTTGAAGGCCTGAGGCGGAGCCGTCGTTAACACATGTAACTCCTCGCCGCCCTTTTCATCGCGTTGGGGTTTTGGATCTACCTTCGGCCTCTGATGGTCACCTGACGCCTGAGTCACCATGAAGGCAACGGACAGCGGCCCAACAAGAGTTGACTGGACCGGTTTGGACGGCTTTGACACAACTGGAGTGTTTTCCTCTCCGCCTGTGCTCAGTCTGGGCAGCGCCACACAGGGATCTGAATCAAGGGTGGGCCCGACACCACGGGTTGGGTTCCTAAGAACCTCAGGTTCCTCCTTACATCTGCTGTCTCCTTTAAGCTCTGCATCCAACCATGCATGCTGGGTTCCTGCGGTGGTGTGCTGCCTGTGCTCCACCGTCTTCGTGCTCCATCCACTGTAGTGCAGGATGTCTGACAGACTGCTGATGTCACTGTCGATGCCGCTGATGCTGTCGCTGTCGCTGTCGCTGTTGCTGTCGCTGTCTCTCCACTCCTCAGTCTTACTACAGCAGCACCCCATCTTCTGCAGCCTGAAGCAGAAACAACAAAAAGCCACTGCCATGACCACACACACTCAAACAGTCATCAACAGATCCGTTCGCTGCTCCAGCCTCATGGAGAAAGAGGAAAGTTCTGCCTCGCCCCCTCCCCAGCCCAGACTAGCACAGGTGAGGGGCTCACGCCCCCGCCAATCATCAGGGCGTGAGCAAGGCCCAGTTAGGCTACAGTTTGAGAGGGGCCGGCACATGCTACACAAGCCCGCCCCCCCCACCCGCTTCACTGTGACTTGCATCAAACCAGCCTAACCCTCATGTGCACGAGCCCCGCGCACGAGTCTGCACTGACACGAAGAAGCGCCACCACATTAGCAGAATTGGATTCATATTGAAAACATTTAGACTTTGGTAGAGCTGCCAGCAGAGCTCAACTTGATCCCAACCATCATCTCCCAGTTACTGACCTTTGGACCTTTAACGAGCGTGCACGTCAGTACGAAGCTTGTCTCTCTTAGAGGGTGATACTCGGTGGGAGGGTCAAAGAATGAGGCGGCAGATCTGATTCTGGAAAAAAAATCTGCAGTTGGAGAGAGATGAGTTGTCTTGGTGGAGTGAAGGTTTCAGCTTAACCTTTAACGATTAATGTCTGTAGGTGTAGCAGCAACACTTTAGGAGAAAGACTTTTTTTCTTTGAATCAAAGCTTACAACCCAAAAGGCTGCTGTGCTTTACATCAAAGCCACTGGACGCGTCACGTGCACCACCGGGACAACAGAGACCACAACCACCAGACAGAACCTTCCAGACAGAACACTTAACACCGGCCCAAATCTGCACCATACTGGAACCTGTGTTGAACACCCACTACCTCCAGTACAGAGAAGGCCTCTACAGGCAGAACCATGGTGGTGCAACGGGCTCACCAGTCTCTCCCATAGTTGCCAGTCTACAGTATACTGGGAGAAGGTTGAAACCCGAGCCCGACATCCTTCACAGGAACCGCCCAAGCCACTGGTTCAGATATGTGGACGACACCTGGGTCAAGATTCTAACAAGAGAACTGAAGGCGTTCTCAACCACACAGATGATTACGTCACATTCATCTGGCCTTCCTGGACTGTGCGCCCCCGTCGTTCCACAATAGCGTTGCACGTGTATGCAGGCCTCTCTGTGTGGTTATACTTTAGCAGGCAGCATTATACGTGGGTAAATACATATGCCAGCTCCAGGATCTTCAGCTGAGATCATCCAGTGTTTGTTGTATCAAACCAGATTAAAATTGTGCTCTTCAGCACCTATTTTATTTTTAGAGCTGATTCAGAAACATTCTAAGGAGGAATAAAGTGAGACTCTACAAGGCAAATGTTTCTTTGTAAGGCTCTTTATATGTGATGCAATTCTTATTGTGCAAAACAGGCATTTAGTGCATCAGATGTTTGGGTTGGTAATCTTGCCCATGAAGAGGATATTATCTGAGCTGTGGTCAGTGATGATAACCATGAAGGGACGATTGAACTTCAGGACTGGAACATAATTATAAGAGTAAAGTGTTATTGCGATGCCTGTAGCAGCTGCGGCAGTGGCTCCAGCCTCATCAACATCCAGGGTAGCTTGATGGACAACCTACAAGAAATACCAGACATAATCAATTGTCAGAAAGAAATCTGTGCTCATTGTTGATGCTGTTCCTGTTTTCCATCTTTACCTCTGAGACTGCCAGTTGTTGCCCCTCTGCAATACCACTCAAGTCTGCTCTGTCACCAAACATGTCTACCATCCCCATTTCAGTCAACACAGTCTTCAGTGAGTATGACGTTTTGATGGAGAATTTGGGAATATAAACACTGTATTTCCTGGGGAACAGATATGGGACAGACACAACCCATGAGGTGACGGACAGGAGCCAACCGCCACATCAATAACCAAGAGTTAGCCGTTGAGTCTCCGTTTTCCACACCTGTATTTCATCCATTTCAGCCATTTGGTAACATGAGCGGCAGAAATTGCATTCTCCAGTTTTGCCATGTCGTCCGGCAACAGCAGCAACATGGAGTGAGAGCTGTTAAATGGGAGGTGAAGGACCGATGTGTTAAACATCTGGTCACGATAGGTTTCAAATCTCTTCTCAATATTCATCATCTGAACTGGAACCTGAAAATTCAAAGTTTCATGTTTGTAAATGAGATTCGGTTGAAGGTTTTGCCGAAGACTGTGGACTTCAAACCTTGGTCTTTTCATCCCACCATGAATAAGTCCTCCTTGGTCAGATCTGGATCAAACGGAGTTTCCCATTTTCCTGTTTTACAAGTCATGGAATCACAGTTTGTGGTTGACAGTTAAAACTTTCAAATGAATAAGAAACACGCCTAAATCGCACCACATCCAGGTGTTTACCTTTAAAATAGATATAGCTGATTAGATACATGACTGTTGTCGGATCTAGACTTTCTACCAGTTTGTCAATCTTCCCACTGGTCTTCTCCTCCACATACTTGTTGATGGTGTTGGCGCTCTCGCTGCTTTTGGTGAAATCAACATTGAATCCATCTGCAAAGTAGGACTTTTTCAAGGTGTCCAGGAACTCAGGCTGTGGTTTGAAGAGGTTGTCCATAAATACAGCCGTCCCTTCACTGGTGACTTCATTGGACGCCTTCTTCGTCTTTTCAAAGAGGCTCTGAAAGGCCTGGTCTACATCCGTCTGGCTCAGCCAGGTGCTGTTGAAAGCCAAACCTCTGAAAAGCTGTCGGTGGGTTTCTCCACGCGCTCCGACCGCCAAAGCGGCCAAGGCGACAGACACACTGACTGGGGAGAAGAAGATGTTCTTGCCTTGTGAGTCAGGGTTAGCAGCTAAGCTCCTGTACAGCCTGAAGGCAAACTCTCTGTTGGCTGCAGTGACCAGTGAAAGGCTCTCAGTGCTGTTGTCAGCTGAGGTGTCCTGCTCCTTCTGGTTTTGACCAATGTCGTTCCCCACATGGCCTCTGGCCACGCAGATGATTATGGACAAAATCCAGACACACCGGGCTGCGTTCATCTTAGTGAACCAAGACAGAAGCAGAAGGCAAAGAGCATCTTGGTTAGTGTTTGTTCTGCTGCTCTGCAACCACTTGTGCCTCAACACACACCAACCACAGCGGTGAGGGAACTGAGCATAACCCCCTCGTCATGACGACTGTCGTGATGCTGTGCACTCACCTTCTCCTGCTTCGCTGTTTGGCCCCCAAAGCCCCGACGGTGCAACGGCAGCCGAGGCTTTTACAAAATATCCTCCCCTACAAGGTGCTGGACTTTGCTTTTGTTTGTTCTTTATCTCTGATGTGCTGCTTCTGTGTAATCATTAGTTTATTAGTGCTCCAACAGCACCTACAACATGATGGAAGCTGGAAAAACCTTCCCAAAGGGTCTAGGTTCATCTTTAAATGGTGCATATTAAAGTGCTGCTATAGGTGTACATTCAAGCGTAGAAGACATGTTTCTGGACCCTGGGAGACAGAGAGTCCTCTTCCTCTGGGGGTCTCCACTGCTCCCATGTGTCCTGACTGACCTGCATGGATCTCCTCCCCATCCTGCATTTGTGTCCAGCGTCTCCAGTCCAGTACCATTTACCATGAAGGTGAAGCCTGCGCTCACTCTTCAGAAGGAAGGAGACTGAGGAGGAAGGAAAGTTCCTCACAAAAGGGAAGGACAACCTGTTATGTAATCAGGGGCCTTCATCATTGCTGAGGCCGCTGCTGAACATCATTGATTGTCCAGGTAAAGCCAGGCTGCATTACACAAACGCCAGAGAGCAGCTGAACTTTGTCCTCCAAAATATATTTGCACAGCCGTTTTCCACTGTCGTGTTTGCTGCCTGAAGCTCAGAGTAGAGGTTGGATTTAACTACTTCCAAACAGTGGACTGGTCTCACTGGGACAGTCACAAACCAAGAATAAAAACCATTAATGTGTCGTCTGTCCTCATCCTTCCATCTGAGCTCCTCTACCGTGGCGTCCGTTCACAGCTGGAATGATGATGACCGTGAGGTCCACATCTGCATCCCGACCACAGATGAGGCAGCAAACCTACAGCTTGTCAGTGTTACTCATCAATAAAACAGCTCATCACTGAACTTTAGTTTGGCTGCATTTTTATTTCATTTGATTTTCATATATGCAGACACCAAAGCCCAGACCTCCCAGTTCTGATCCGTTTCATGTTTGTGAGGCTCCTCAAAGTCTGTTTAAAGTCATTTAAAAGTCTTTCTTTTTCCAAATCATTTCTACAAGGAGTAGTTCCAATAAGAAAGAGAACATAGACAAACACTTTGCTTTTGAAGCTTTAAATTCAAGATGTTTAATGTTTAAAATGATAATTATTCACTCTTTTTGAATTTGATGCCTGACCCCCTTTTAAGGAAAAGAAGAAACCTGAAGGAGCTCCACAGCTGAGGGGCCCGTCTCCCTGGGACGGACAGATGTGCATTTGCATCAGTCATTTATACAGTGTATGGAGATAAGTCCAGGGCCCAGGGGGGAGCCCAAGGGTTCCGGGCCCAGGGGCCCAGTGTGTGAAACCTCTGGGGCTGAACGAGCCCAGCGGCCTTGCTGGCCACCATTAGACTTTAAGGACAAATCAATACAATAGGTAAATTACACACCCACAAAATGAAGTTTTCTCTGTCTCTATACAATAAAGAGACATTTCCAGTAACCCCATAATAAGAGGAAGGGCCTGATTTACTTTAGTTTTTCGATTATAAAAATCATTGTGATGTTAATATATTTTCTATTATCTATCCGGATTAATGTGGATAATCCTTGAAGATATAAGTTTAATCATGGATGAACTTTGTTATATATTTTACATATGATAAGACAACATTCACCTTCCCATTAAAGTTTATCTTTATAACTGTGGATAAACACCTTTTTGAAAGTTCCCCATTTAACAGAAAAGAATAAACAGTGTGTTAATAGTAGGTGGAAGCAGATGTAGTATTTAAAATGTTTTAAAGTTATTTAAATATACATTCAATTCAGTTTCAGAGGCTTGGCGGAGCTCCTACAGTCATAAAGTTTGATCTGTTTTGAGTTGCTGTTCCCAGACCTGGATGCTGAAGTGATTTTGGCATCCATCCATCCTCCACCAATTATCCAGGGTAGGGTCGCGGGAGCAGCAGCCTAAGGAGAGAGGCCCAGAGTTCCCTCTCCCCAGCTACTTCTTCCAGCTCATCCGGGGGGATCCCCAGGCGTTCCCAGACCAGTCGAGAGACATAGTCACGACAACGTGTCCCACAGGCCAGTAAGGCCCGATACGACCTCCCAGGGAATACGCCGGGAATCGAACCGAATAGTGCAACATTAAATCTCAGTGCAACATTAAATCCCAAACTATGTACAGGAGTTAAATATTAAATCTAAAACGATGTACAATAGTGCAACATTAAATCTCAATGTTAGAAGTACTTAAGAAGTGAATAACATCTGGCTGGATAATTATCAGGAACACTGGCGGCCTCTGCTGACCCAGTGGAGGAGTGCAAAAAGCTTACAGCACCTGGTATTCCCAGGCGGTCTCCCATCCAAGTACTAACCAGGCCCGACCCTGCTTAGCTTCCGAGATCGGACGAGATCGGGCGTTCTCAGGGTGGTATGGCCGTAAGCGAGAGCAGCCGCAAGAAATGGCCTTTTGAAGTTAATACAACTCAAACTTATTTTCTTGAAACACTTATTCTGGTGGAGGTTGTCCATTTTGCTTTGTCACAGTCCAAACGTCAATGTTGGAGCAGCCTCCGCCAATCCATTCCCCCCAAAAAGAAAAGGCTATATAGCCTATGAGCGTCATATCATCAAATCTGCCTAGAACGGCTCTTGGATGAGAGGTGAACGTCTTCAAACAAATCAAACAAGATTCAACTCCGATAAATGAAATCAAGTTAAAAGCAATGTGCCATGGCCAGGGATCGATCCCGGGCCGGTGCGGGCCAGTCGAGAATCGCTGTAACAGACAACCTGATTGAAACCTCCTGAAGACCCCAGAGGGAGAGTTCGAATCCCGCTTTGGGCATTATCAAACGGAAGATATTTGATTGAAAATTCACCATCATAAAAATTTTAAAGAGCAAAGCAGTGTCTGTGAGGTTTATGAGCCACAAATGCTGCTCTTTTTAGGAGCACAGCAGTCTATTAAACTGTAGTTTGTGTCATAGCATAGTTTTATTGACAAATTCTAAATTGCAAGTCGCAGATATGAACAGGGAAATGCTACGTTATCTGCTTATTCTGTTACAAATATTCTGATGAGATAGGTGGGGAGTTAATTCAGTTGGGGATAGACAGATGGAATATTAGTGTTGTTAGTATGATACTTGAGTTCTTTAGATATTGTTTTCAATTCAGGACTCTGCCGCCTTGAGTTGGCTTTTGCGAAGACAGAAATGTTGACAATAGTGTGGACCAAAGTGGGAAATTCAATTTTATTTAAACCAAACACACACACACACACACACCACAAACACACACACACACACACACGCCACACACACAGCGGGAGCCCCGTCTGTAGTCACTGATACCAGCTTTTCAGCGGCACTTTTTTTCTCCACCAAAACTCCTTCAAGCGTTATATGTTCAACTCCCCCCGTTTTATGTCAACTCCCTTCGTAGTTTCTTTAGTGTGAGAAGTTCTTCTCTTTTGGAGAAAGAAACTTATCGTCGTGAAAATGATCTGTCTTCTTTCTTTTTTCTGCCATCTTTTATGGGTCAGTCGTCTCCTCGTTTTGGCTGCGCCCGCTAGGCTGTTTGGTCGTAGCGATCTGCGTAGACGCTACGTTTTGGTCATGCGCATCATACTGACCTTTGAACTATACTAGGTCATAGTTCTTTATATTAAACATTTTTAAGTTTTTTTTTAATATATTGTTATTTCCAGTTTATGTGTAAGTGTGATTTAAACAAGAATAGCAACAAAATAAATAGATGCAGCTCATTGGTAAGTGGTGCTATCTGAGCTATTTTTAGAACAGGCCGGTGGCGACTCAGGTGGTTCTGACGGGCCACCGGGTGCCCACGGGCGACGTGTTGGTGACCCCTGTCTAGTGAACCAAACTGAACCAACTGAAAACCTAACAAATATTTTACAATATGATCAGATAAATAAAGCAATAGTTTCTTATGGCTCTGTCAGTCATTTTTAATTTTCAAGAGGCACAAAAGACATATTGCTTTCTATAAAAATCCCCATCACATGAACATTAAATGAATGAAGCGGTATTATTCAAGGCACCATCAGTAGATTTTCTCATTTAGCAAAAGTGGGCTAAATTTACCTTTAACTTTTAAACTTGAGCTGAGTAATAATTGTAAATGTGTTATTGCACCTTAATGTTCACTTGTTTGAGGCTGATACTTGGTGGTGTCTCATCTTTTGGACGAGTTCATCAATGTTGGGGGTCCGGCTCTGAGCTGAGGAACTCCTCACAATTGAGTGAAGGTGTTCAGCAGGAAGTCCACTTCTGTGTGATGTTTTGTTCAGCTTCATCAAAGAAAGCAGTTGTTCCCGCAGGTCTGTGCTGCCAAACACAGGCAACGTTGGAGCAGCCTGGATGTGTGTCGGGGAGGAAACGGGCAAACTCCGCAGCACCCACTGCCCCATGTGTTGCCTTCAGGGCATCACTGCATTGGAGCTCAATCACCTCCATTTGGAGCTTTGGTGCTGAGCTTTCCACCTCAACCTCAAACGGATGGCTGAGCAGTTCAAACCTGCTTTTTGGTGCTTTTAAGTCAGTGACTCGGCGTGGGAAGTCAGCGGCAGAACACTCATTTAATCAGCAAACTGTGCGCTCGGGAACACGCTGGTAGAGAGCTTCTCTTTCAGGGTCTGGCAGCTGGGAAAGTGGCTCAAGTTTCCTTTGTGCATCTGTGCCTCCCACAGAGTGCGTTTGGTTCTAAAGGCCTTCACTGTACTGTACATATCAGAGGGGACACCACCCCGACCCTGCAGCTGCAGCTTCATTGCATTCAGATGACTCGGAATGTCCCACAGAAAAGCCGTTTCACACAAGAACCTTTGGTCTGGGAGTTGAGTCGTGTCTTTCCCTTTGCTGTCCAAGAACATCCGATCTCCTCAGGAAGCTGGAAACATCTCTGCAGCACCTTTCCCTGGCTTAGCCATCGCACCTCAGTGTGATGGGGCAAATCACCACGCTGCGTTTGCCACTGGCTCAGAAACGCCTTGAACTGGCGCTGAATTAAACCTTTGGCTCTGATAAAGTTCACTGCGTGCGTGATGGTGAACATTCCATGTTCCATGTTCAGGGCTTCAGCACACAACGATTCCAGGTGTATGATGCAATGATGAGCTGTCAGTTCAGCCGTAACGTTTTCCTCCTGCATCTTCTCCCGTATCTTGGCCACCAGTCCACTCCTGTGTCCACACATGGCAGGTGCTCCGTCTGTTGTCCAACCCACCAGTTTTTCCCGAGGCAGCTCCATCATCATCATTTCCACATCTTGACACCTCTTCATACAAATCCTGTCCTGTGGTTGTGCCGTGCACAGGACGTAACGCCAGAAACTCCTCTGTCACGTTGAGGCTGGAGTCCCCTCTAATGTCGCTGCTCTCATCCACAGCCAGGGAAGATGCCATGAAATCTTTCCCCTTTTTCTCCAGCTGCTCTTTTAGATTGAGGGACAACAATGGTGTTTCTGCTCAGGCTCCCGTTTAAAAAGAGTTGCCTTTTGTCTGGGCAAACTTTAAGCATGCAGTGTTTGATGGAATCCCCCTCTGGAAATGGCCGGGCTGATGGAGCGATCTCTTCTGCCAGAATCAAACTGGCCTTGACAGCAGCCTCGCTTTGAGATTTGGCTTTTCTGAACAGAGCCTGTCCAGATTTGAGGCCTGGTTTTAACTCCTCAACCTTCTGTAGCTTTTGTTCCATGTCCATATTCTTGTCTTTGTCCGCGTGTTTAGCTTCATGATGCCGTCTCAGATGATATTCTTTCATTACCGCCACCCTTTCTCCACACAGAAGACACCCAGGTTTCCCAGCTGCCTCTGTGAACATGTACTCCCACTCCCACCTTGTTTGAACCCCCGGTTCTCAGTGTCCACCTTCCGTTTTGCCATTTTATGGGTATCTGAAAGCTAACTTTTGCTGTTATGCTAATGACTACTGATAAATAATTAAATGAAGCCACCTCCCACTCAGACTGTCACCGTTGCATTGTGGGAAATGTAGTATTGGCCTGTGTAAAACATCTGCGGCCTGCGGGCCGGTTCTAATAATAAATCAATATCATCCCGGGGGCCATAGAAAACCCTCGACCTTGACTCTGACATATGAGCTTTAAATGATTTCTTTTGACTCCCATTTATTTGTTGTTTGGATATCATCTTTGCTAGTGTGTGTGTGTGCGCGCTCACGCTCTATTTAACTGGCATAAAGGATGTTAAAATTAGTCTAAATTAGTCTAAATTAAATAAAAATTCATCCATTCATCATTCCCAACAGGCGGTGTTTGATTAGAAACTCTTTCTGAACTCTGGTGCTCTGAAACATCTCCGCTTCCATTTTCAGCTGTTTTTATTCTCAATAACATCAAATCATCCATCCATCCAAATCGTCCTGTTGGACCACCAAAGGACAAACACTTTCCATTTAGCACGGACAAAAAAAACCCAAATCCTGTTTAGCAATGAAGCTGTGGGGAGAGTTTGAGGAGCGTTTCTGAGGAACACGCTGCCATATTGGGTCCAAGCTGCTGGGGTTTTTGTTGTTTCCAGGTGAATCGGTGGGCAGCGGCGTTACCGCCTGTCTCTGCCCCCCCTCTCTCCCCGTGGTCGTGGTCACGCCGGGCATCTTTACTGGTCCCGTTTTAAACAGGTTCTGTTGGGAACAGGTGTTCTCCAGAACTGTATTCCAGGCTGCTGTGCTGAAGGGCTGTTTTCAGTAGCAATAGAGCCAGAGTGTGCCTGCTCCATATGAACCCCCCCAGGCCGTGCTTTCCTCCTGGCTGAGCCATAATCAGCTCTGGATGGACTGGTTCACGCTTGGACTGAGTCAAGATTTGATAGCTTGACTGATTCTTACAGTTTTTGATCAAACCCCCATCTGCTGATTCCAGGAGATCTTTAAAGGATCTCAGAGCTTCAGATTTATGAAGCCTGCTCAGCCCCCGGCAGCGCTGATGAAACCATTTCATTCCTTCAAAAAAGCAGAACATGAAGCTCCAGAAAAGGTTTTTGTATCAAGTTTCCAACAGAACGAGGACAAGTGGGTAAAAGCGCCACTTTAAAGCCTCCAGGCCTCAGAAAACATCCACCTTTAGGATGCCTGACTTTAGAGGATCGTCGGTTCGCTCCGAGCACAAGAACAAACATTTTTAACCTCAGTCCAAGAACATCTGACCTGAAATGATCAAAACCTTCAGCGTAAAAAGAGAAAGGCTGCGGAGAGAAAGAGAGTGGAGTGGAGAGAAAGCTGCTGGGAGGTTCTCAGAAGAGAAGTGGCATTAAAGCCAGCTGGAAGAGTCCAGCCTGCTTCCTGCTCCTCCAAACAGGCGTCTCCACACCAACACTGAGGAAAACGGGCTTCTGTTCTTCCTTCTTCTCTTCTGACTATTGTGTGTTTGATGAATGCAGCATCCACTCACTGCCCCCCCCCCCTTCATTTACACTGCTCCTGGTTTCACAATGCTCCTCAAACTGGTTTCACCAGCTTCACATCAGTCGCTCAGAAACCTCAGATTTGGAGATAGTTGCCTTTTTCGGATTGTCTCGCCCTGAATTTCAGATGGGAAGAATTTTTTTTCTTTTTCATTTGGAAGACAAAATGTTCAACATGATAATTTTTGAAGAGATGAAAATATGACACGAGAGGTCAGAAGGTTGGGCGGAAGTTTTCTGGTCTTGTGGAAGGATGAAACCTTTGAACTCTGACAGTTCAAAGCTGAAGAATGAGATGATCCTCCCCAAAGGGATGGCGAGGTCCAGACAATAAACCTGAGTGTTGTTGTGTCCGGTTATTAACATGTTCCATGCTTTTCCTTCTGCAACAGTTCATCACACCTGCTCAGGGAAACCTCGGTGTAAAGGAGGTGAAGCCGTGCCTCAGTGACTCTACTTTGGTGTTTTAGAAACTAACAGTTATTAGATGAATATACAGTGTGCACGTACGCGCACACGTGTGTATAAACACTTAATACACGCGTGTGCGTGTATGTAGACTTTTTAGTACTTTGGGTTCATAGACTTTTTAGTATTTTGCAGATACGTGTCTGTATATAAACCAGATCCTCCTGTAATAAAGAACTAAAGGCTGACTGTTGTCACGTGACCTGTCTCCGTCTGTGTCCGATGATGGAACCTGCCTGGAACATCTGGTCCACAGAAAAAGCAAAACAGCTCACAGAACTGGTCCAGTTTAGACCCCAAAATGACAATAAATAATGAAAATGTGTGACGCAGTAGAAAAATGGACGAACTTTCTATTGGTCATTGACAGTTTCACTCATCATCATCAGAATTCATCAAAAATATTCAAACCAACAAACTACACACAGAACTGCAAAGTTTAGAGCTTAAAGGGAGCGACAGGTGAAGATTTAAAGCTCACGCAGCTGAAGAAGTTCCAAAAAGGAGAAATATCATGTGATGCTTTACCGCCACCCAGTGGACACGCGTGAAACTGCAGACAATAGTTAAACGCGCTCCGACACATTCTGACCTCTGCTGCTCCTCCTGGACTCCAGGGCTGCAGAAATATGCTGCTTTTACAAGTCTTTCAAAATCTGAAGCATCATAAATCTTATTTAGTTAACGAGGTTGAATAATGGTGGAGAATGGTGTCCGAAAAGCGTCTTTATTTTAAAGTGAACAAGAACAGTTCGGTCCGCGTTCACAGAGAGGCGGAGAGACCTCGCTGAGTCCAAAACAAGTCCGCTAGGAAAACTAATAGTCAAGCCACAGAAGTCAGGGTTTGGCGATGAGGACGAAAACACTCCGCCGCTGGCAGACGGGAGTTCTGTCCTTAAATCTAACGGGAGATTGAAGAGAGACCGCAGGTGCGTGTGTCTGCGGGGCCAGCTGTGGCTGATGAGCGGCTCCTCCACGCCCCCTGCAGGTAGACACCAGCAACAACGGTCCCAGAAACTGGGAACCCAACAAACGAGTTTTTCAAAGTATTCCTTTCAGACTAAGCAGGAAGACTGAAGACCGACAAGGTGAGTAAACGAAGAGCATTATTGAAAAGAACTGACAGTTGTGTTTGGAGATAAAATCAAGATTTGAATCAATGAGACTTCATTGAGTTAATGAGTTTCAGCACAAAAATCGTTATACATTATAAATGAAGAGGTCTTATTTAACTTTCTTATAGTCTGGCTTTAGTTATAGTTGAATAGTCTTTCTAAGTGAAGTTTAGTTTATTTTTCTGCTCTTTGCTACTGATTCTAAAAGAACTTTAAACCCTCCCAGAATGCTTTAATGGTAGTAATGTATACGCCATAAGGCTGTTGATTAGGTTTTAAAAGTTAAAGTGAAAGTATTCTGTTCAGACGAAGCAGGAAGAGCAACATTTTTGTGACAGGTGAAAAGCTCTTAGAGTTATTAGAGTTGTTCAACTGTCCAGGTTACAGCTGGATATTTTGGTATTATTTAAGACAATAAACTTTAAAAATAACATCCACATAATAATAAATAAATAATAATAATAATAAATACATCCACACAGGATCACAGGACACCAACAGGATTTTGGGTTCATGTTGCACGTTTTCTCACAGTGGTTTATTGTTCTATGTTGTGGAACCACTGTGAAAGAAATGCAGGAGTGGGTGTCATTTCTTTCATCTATTTTAAATAGAGGAGTGATCTTTGAGGACTTGGATCATAGAAATAATTGAAGAGGGGAACAAAGGAGGGAAGTTAAAAAGTCCTGACTAGTATGTTTATGTAGCACCAGATAATTTAGTGGCTGAGCTGAAGACAGTCCTTTCACCATGTTGGCCTGTGGAAAACCAGTGTTGTCGGGCCGATGGACCAGCGTCCCCGTCGTTGCCGGACCACCGTTGGCCACCAGTTGGGTTTTGGGATCAAAGTGGGGGCGTTTCCTGTATCCGGTTCTCCTCACGGATCCATGACTACAACATGTTGCTGCAAGTGCAGAGACGTTTGCTCTGGAAAGAACTTTAGAGCACATTCAGTGCTGCAGGATGAGGGGCTGGAAAAGGTGCCAGTTCTTTTCTCACTGCAGGGAACAGTTAAAAAAAGCAGCTTAAACTCTGAAAACATGAAAATTATACAGAGACATCATTGATTTATTGATTCAGTTGTTATCCAGAATGGATTAGAAATGTTCCTGTTGATAAAAATGCAGTGAATTGGGATTATTTAACTACAACCTCTACAGATTATTTACCTTCATCACAGTCTCATCACTATTTCTGATGTTTCCTCAGGATGGACGAGGCCAGAGCAGAGTCCACAGTGCCCAGCTGGGTGTCCTGAAGAGGTCCATAGGTAGATCAATAAACTTCAGAAGTTCAGACCAAATGTAAGAAAACTAAAGTGTGATGATGTGTTTGTGTGGCACCCTTTAAACTTCGGTATTGGACCTCAAGGCTCACCAAAGTAAGGTTTTCTGAACCACAACTCTGCCTTAGAACATTTCACAACCATACAAAACATCATTTTGTAGGTATTAGCCTCTACTATCGTGAAAAATGAAATTAATGAAACGGTGCACCAACATGTCAGGCGTTCGCTCCCATTAACTCCCATGTTAATTTTAGTGTGGTAAATCTTTTAAAACTGAAAATTGCTTCTGTTTTTAACTGGTCATTTCTCCTACATGGGTTAACATCATCTCACAAAAATTCCTAGGCATATATTTTAAAGTTTCCCAACAATATCCATCATTGCAGAGTGCTCCAGCTCTCCATTTAGATACGGATGGGTAAGACATGGCAGGTCTGTGCAGCTTGTTCTGCCACACTGTTCCACCACATGTCATGAAAATTCATTAAAAAGTCTATTTATAAGGCTCCTGGTTCTAATAAGCCCATAGACAACAATATCAGTCATTTCTAAATGGTTGAAATAAGCTTTTGAATACGCGTGACCTCTGTGCTATTTAATGATCAGTTTCAGAGACCAGACTACTGAATTTGGAGCAGAAATGGAGAACTTTTGTTCTATTCTATGAGTTTATGTTCCTGATTTGGCACTTTTATTTTTAACATAAATTCACAATGAAGAAAAGCCACTAAACACTTAAATCAAATACACTTTTCTCCAACTAAACTAGCTTGTTAGAACCTAAATAACTTTATATTTTTTGCTCAGTGTTCATTCAATCTTCAACTGTCAGAGCAAACTGAAAGTAGAAGTGAACGCAGCCTTTCTTAGGCGTTGCTAACGCCCAGTAGACATGTATAACCACTATTCCCATTTTTGACAGCTATCAGAAACGGTCTGCTTCCATTGGAGATTCCTCCTGTCCCAAGGGTGAAAACAAACGGAGAACTGAACTGCAGACCGCCGACCTGAACAACAGCGTCTCACGTAAGCTCGTACATTTGTATTAATAAGATACTTTTGGGTCGGAATAAAGGAACAACTTGTGTATTTACAAGGTGCAAGAGAAGATCCAGAGAGCACTTGTTTGGTTCCACTGGAACCAAACCCTCTTAAGACCTTCCTAAATGCTTAGACAGTATTTAGCAACATTTAGTCATTTAGTTCTGGAAAGTGTTAAAGAGCTGAAGGCAGGTGACCTTTACAGGACAATGGGTCTGCTGAGTATGATGTGTTTGGAGAAGGTTTGATGTGTTTTTCTAAATATCATCCAGCTTTTACCAGCTGTTTAGTCCAAGCAAACTCTTGGAAGACATGGAAATGGTTGTTATAGACTAAATTACATTGAAACCCAATGAAATAAAAGAATAGGTCTACATAAGAAGACATAACATTTCAAACGGACAGTAAGATGGGTCATTACCCGACTGTTGCTTCTATCATTCAAACATGACAGAATATTTTCCAGTTGAGGACATCTGTGTTCCTGCTGTAGATGACAATTGTAAAAGGATTTAAAAGATTGTTTGTTTTAGAGGGTGGTGAACTGCAGGAGGTGATAGAAGGTCATAAGATGAGTCTGAAGAGAAGATGTGAACATGTGACTGAAGGAACTCATGAAGCAGGAAGTGGAACCCTGCTGAACAAGATCTACACTGAGCTCTACATCACTGAGGGACAAAGTGAGGAGGTGGACACACAACATGAGGTGAGACAGCTTGAGAGAACCTCCAAGAAGAACATCCAGGACACTCCAATCAAGTGCCAGGACATCTTCAAAGTCTTATCTGAGCAACAGAGACACATCAGAGTGGTTCTGACCAACGGTGTCGCCGGCGTTGGAAAAACCTTCTCAGTGCAGAAGTTCAGTCTGGACTGGGCAGAAGGTTTGGAGAACCAAGACATCAGTCTGGTGCTTCCGCTCTCATGCAGGGAGCTGAACTTGATCAGAGATGAGCAGCACAGTCTTCTCTCACTGCTTCATGTTTTCCATCCAACATTACAGAAGATCAGAGCAGAAGATCTGACTGTCTGGAAACTTCTGTTCATCTTTGATGGCCTGGATGAAAGCAGATTTTCACTGGGCTTCAACAAGCATCAGGTCATCTCTGATGTCACACAAGTATCGTCCGTTGAGGTGCTCCTGGTGAACCTCATCCAGGGAAACCTGCTTCCCTCAGCTCTCATCTGGATCACCTCCAGACCTGCAGCAGCCTATCAGATTCCTCCCTCGTGTGTTGACAGGATCACAGAAGTACGAGGCTTCACTGACTCCCAGAAGGAGGAGTACTTCAGGAGGAGGTTCAGTGATGAAGATCTGTCCAAGAGAATCATCTCACACATCAAGGCCTCCAGGAGCCTCCACATCATGTGTCTGATCCCAGTTTTCTGCTGGATCACTGCTATAGTTCTGGAGGACATAATGACCAGAGACCAGAGAGGAGAGCTGCCCAAAACCCTGACTGACCTCTACTCACACTTCCTGATGGTTCAGATAAAGAGGAAGAAGCAGAAGTATGGAGGAAAGCAGAGACCAGAGGAACTGACTAAGGCTGATAAAAAACTCCTTCTGAAGTTGGGTCGGCTGGCGTTTAAACATCTGAAGAAAGGAAACATCATGTTCTACTCAAAAGACCTGGAGCGATGTGGACTGGACGTCTCCGAGGTGTCGGTGTACTCAGGAGTTTGTACAGAGATCTTCAAGAGAGAGAGTGTGATCTTCCAGAAATCAGTCTACTGCTTTGTTCATCTGAGCATTCAGGAGTTTCTGGCTGCCGTCTACATGTTCCACCTTTACACCAGGAAAGACACAGTGGTTATAAGTCAGTTCCTAAAATATTCAAAACCAAACCCCTTTTCCTGGTTTGTTGGGTTGTTTAATAACGATCCAGCCAAATCTCTTGGTGACTTCCTGATGAGAGCACTAAGGAAATCTCTCAAAAGTGAAAATGGCCACCTGGACTTGTTTGTTCGCTTCCTTCATGGTCTCTCTCTGGAGTCCAATCAGAGGATCTTGGGTGGACTGTTGGATCAGAGGGACAGCCACCCAGAAACCATCCAGGAGGTCCTCAACAACCTGAAGGAGGTGAACAGTAATAAAACCTCCCCAGACAGAAGCATCAACATCTTCCACTGTCTGATGGAGATGAAGGATCAGTCAGTCCATCAGGAGATCCAAGAGTTCCTGAAGTCAGAGAAGAAATCAGAGAGGAGACTGTCAGTGATCCACTGTTCAGCTCTGGCCTACCTGCTGCAGATGTCAGAGGAGGTTCTGGATGAGCTGAACCTACAGCATTACAACACCTCAGATGAGGGACGACGTCGCCTGATTCCAGCTGTGAGGAACTGCAGGAAGTTCCAGTAAGTAAAGATTTTTGGGGCCGGACATCGGCGTTTAAATCAAGCGAGTGGATCATGTCAGGTAGCAATACCCCCTCCAGTGGTCATTCCTTCAATTCTTTATCTCCATTGCAGCGTCCATAAATTAAAACAAACAACAATTCATCCAGAAATGTTCAACACTGGCTGGATATAAGTTCAAAGGTCAATCCAGACAAACCAACATAAGGCAGGAATAATAGGAGCCACAAGTTAACTGACTATCATGAAATTACTGTCATGTAATTAAATAACTTTTGTTTGTTTGTATACATCGTATTCTAACGACAGAAAAACACATTTTAACTAATGACACGTGACTATTTTGCTTCATTTGTTCAACGTAAAAACAGCCGGCCTCGTTGGTTTAAATGGGTGTTTTAGGTCTTTGTGGCGGTTCCGTTTGGAGCCTTTATGTGACCCACAAAGTTGTTTGAGCCTTTCCACACCCGTTAGGTGGCAACTTCATCACTAGCAACAAAAGGTGCAGTGAAAATGATTTGAAGGGAAACAGGCAGATAGAACAGAAGCTGAGGGCAATCGATGCAACCAGAGACTCTGATGTCATCGATCGGATCGCTGAATTAAGACTTGACGCACCATCGTACAAATTGGATGAAATGCAAAATATCCAAAGAGCCGATAGACAGATAAAAAGATGCACGTTTCTTTAAACCATTTGCTACAATCATTTTAAATATTGAGTAATTATGAGCTGTTCTAAAATAAGACAAATGTTGAGAATAATTCAGTTGCATTTCAGATCTGATGGTCGTTGAATTTAGCTTTTCCAGGAAATGAGCTACATTTGTGTTGAGGTAGATTCTCAGATAAGTTGATTAGAAATCCCAAAGTTTGACTCACTATTTTTGTTTCATAAACAACAGACTGTCTGGTCGTTTTCTTTCAACGAGTCATTGTGAAGTTGTGGCCTCAGCAATGAAGTCAAACCCTTCTCATCTACGGGAGCTGATCTTAAGCTGGAACCAAAACCTGACAGATGCCGACGTAAAGTTACTGTCTTCTGCAATGATGCATCCAAACTGCAGACTGGAGACGCTCAGGTCAGGAGGCCTCTGTTGGTCTTTTCTA
Source organism: Takifugu flavidus (assembly GCF_003711565.1). Taxonomy (NCBI): domain Eukaryota; kingdom Metazoa; phylum Chordata; class Actinopteri; order Tetraodontiformes; family Tetraodontidae; genus Takifugu; species Takifugu flavidus. Next base: position 3,087 of record NW_026621968.1, on the reverse strand, counting down.
AATTTCTTTACATTTTCTGCTTTTCTCTTCATTTTCAGATTTAGAAATGTGTTTTTATTTGCCCCATTTATTCCTTATCCAGACTGAGTGGCTGCAGTTCATCAGAGATCAGCTGTGACTCTCTGGCCTCGGCGCTGAGGTCCAATCCCTCCCATCTGAGGGTTCTGGACCTGAGCTACATCAGTCTAGAGGATCCAGCAGTGAAGCTGCTCTGTGGTTTTCTCCAGGATCCTCTCTGTAAGATGGAGACTCTCAGGTCAGACAGAGATGATCCAGTACTTTCCCAGGTGTAACTAGTTAGACAATAAATGTTTACATATTTGATCTTTGTTATAAACGTAGTGTTACAGTTCTCAGAAAAAAGACCACACAGGACAGATTTGCAGTATTAAATTGGTTGTGGAAATCTGTCCCATGTGAGGACGGTCATCAATGACTAGAAAGGAAGTGTCAGTTGTAGATTTGTCTTGTTTTATTTTAGGCTGGCCACAAAACCGCCCAAACATTCAGACCAATCAAAAATGGTTCTTCCTGTCTTTTAAAGATCAGAAGGAAAACTAGAAAACCCAAAAAGAAAGCTGCTGCAGTGTGCCATGCCCCTTCTCTCCTGAGAAAAGCCATCCCAAAAAAGAGAAAAGCCCAAGTGTGAAGTGAGCACCCTGTTAAACCTTGGTACCGAAAGCCTGCAGTCATTCTCATCTTAGGTGGCTTCATTCCAGCCAGAAGCCCAAACCTGCCTCCCTCTTAAAGGGGCAGCAGGTCAGTCCAACCACAGAAACCTTCATGAAGATCTGAAGCTTTCAGCATCCACAATTGTTGCACCTCACTTCCATTGGAGTCCAAATCAGAAGTCAACAAGTTGATTCTACACCGATTCTACACAATGCAACCATTTTAAAAAGGTTTCCATCCATAAGTTTTTACACATTTTTATATAAATCTGTTTGTTCATCGCCTCCTTCCATTGTAATGGTCATTAAAGAAAATGACCTTATTGGAGTTTTTCTCCTCACAAATATGACTTTCTATGAACGATGCAATAAATGCAGCTTGCAATCTAAGACAATATGGAAGTATGTGTATATAATAGTAGTGGAAGTAGCTCATAAAATAATACATTTGCTCTTCTATTCGAATCTTTCTATGTTATTAAAGAAAAACCTGCTCTTAGTCAACAACATCTAAGACATCAGCCAAAAATCCTCATTTTATACAATACAATCTAAAACAGTAGAGAAGACTCTTTCTGCAGAGACACTGGTGGCAGGAATGCAGAAGTATCACCTGCTCATCTTGGAAGGTGGAGCAGAAACCACCAGCTGAGAAGGTCCTCAGCGAGAGGAAGTGGTGGAGAACCATGAAACTTGCTAAGCTCCACCTCAGCTCCAGAGACGGGCTGAGCTGGAGCTGTGGCACCAGGTATCGCCCAGAAGAGCCTCCAACAAACAAGCTCTTCTCTTGGGAGGAGAGGGCTTTGAATCTCAGCTCAGTGTGCTTGTCTCTAGTAGGTGGCAGCTGCAGCTTTTCCTGAGGTCCTTGTTGATGCCCTGAGGGGAATTGATGCTCCTGCAATGTTTTCTGGCAGCATTGAGCTTGCAGTGGGGCAATCAAACACACTGTGGGGTGGCTCTCTTTCCTTCTCTCATCTGGAGAACAAGTGACACCAGCTGCCAATCATTGTTGGAGAAATGTGCAGTCAGGGGAACTCTGCGTCCAGACTATAGCCACCCTTCCAGCATCCAGCAGTGTCTAAAACCTTTGATTTGGTTTCACCAGAGAGTGTAGGGATTGCAGGGTCGCTGCAGCATCGCCCACAAGCTATCAGGAGTGGGTCGCTTTGTCCCAACTCCTGACAAGAGTTGAGTGCTATTGAGAAATGTGGTCTCACAAACTTGGAAGGTATTTTGACCCACACACACTTTACATACGCTGTAGATCTTGTCCAACCGCCCTGAAAGAACCCAAAATAGGAACATACGGCAGATAAGCCGGTGCAGGACCAGAGGTTTGTTGCTTGTAAGCTGTGTTTTGCTCTGGAACATGTTGATTTTTATTTGTCTTCTCTCAAAATAATTGTTATTTTAGACTATGGGACTGCAGTTTATCAGAGACCAGCTGTGATTCTGTGGCCTCGGCTCTGAAGTCCAACCGCTCCCATCTGAGGGTTCTGGACCTGAGCCACAACACGTTGAAGGATTCAGGAGTGAAGCGGCTCTGTTCTGGACTGGAGAGTCCAAACTGTAAACTGGAGAGGCTCAGGTCAGTCTTCATTTTTCTACCTATATACCAGCTGCTAAGATGGTGAAGTGAGGCTGTTCTCAACACTGCTGTGATGCACCACATTAAAAAAATTCCTTGTAATATCGTGAATTCAGGTCTGACCCAACTAAGAACTAACGTAGGTTTAGTACTGACGCAGATAACATGCAGACCTGCACCGTATAACCTCATCCTGCATTTTTCAGATTAAACTACTGCAGCTTATCAGAGATCAGCTGTGGCTCTCTGGCCTCGGCGCTGAGGTCCAATCCCTCCCATCTCAGAGAACTGGACCTGATAGGGAACCAGCTGCAGGATTCAGGAGTGAAGCTGCTGTCTGATCTCGTAGAGAATCCACACTATGGGCTGGAGACATTGAGACATTTCTGGTAGAAGCCAGTCAACTCCCGCTCATCTGCTGCATCACTAACTGACCACTGGTGAAGAACATCTGTGGAAACATCTGCCGTCTACTCCCTTCATAGATGAAAAATTCAGTTTTTAAAAAGCGCTGGTGGACTTTCAGGAGATCAGTCGATGGTCGACAAAGCAGAAGCAGCTTGAAGTTAAATTAGTTCCTGGTATCACACAATGCTTCTTTATAAAGTTCTAAATGGCTCCTCGGCCATTCTTAGAAGCATGGAAACCTTCTCTTAATTGTCTCTTCAAATGTCTGTATTATACGTTACTATTTTACATCATGCCTTCAGAATCTTTAGGGTTTATTATTTACTGTCTCTGTGACATGGAGCATTGGAATATTTCAGCTGCAGCCAGCAAAAACCCATCAGAATGATGGCTATCGGTGGGAACCGCAGGTCATTTGAC